>NC_141027.1:70890000-71145000 GCF_052040795.2 Danio rerio
TGAAGTTACTGTATGCTAAATTAACTAAAAGCCATTTTTAAGCATTCATTTATTCATTTTCTGTTTGGCTTAGTCCTTTTATTAATCCGGGGTCGCCACAGCGGACTGAACAGCCTACTTATCAAGCACGTTTTTACGCAGCGGATGCCCCTCCAGCTGCAACTCATCTCTGGGAAACATCCACACACACTCATTCACACACACACACACACACAAACACACACTCATACACTATTTTGTCTTTGGACTGTGGGGGAAACCGGAGCACCCGGAGGAAACCCAGGCGAACGCAGGGAGAACATGCAAACTCCACACAGAAATGCCAACTGAACTGACCCAGCCGAGGCTCGACCTAGCGACCTTCCTGCTGTGAGGCTCGAACCAGTGACCCAGCGACCTTTTTGCTGTGAGGCGACAGCACTACCTACTGCACCACTGCGTCACCCATTTTTAAGCATATTTCATAAATTACAGTTGATTGAGACTGACCTCAGAACTAATTTAAGGACAGTTATTTCTTACTGAAGCAAGGCAACAAACTGCATTTTTGCTAACTAAGCTGCCAACACCCAAAGGATGGGTGCTTCTGCAAGGTGCCAATCTCAAAACTCAAAGCATTACATGAAAATCTTCTAAATCTTCCTACTGAAGCGAAGATTAAGCTCTAACAGGTCTTTCTATTAACGTTAAACAACTAAGTTTACTGTTATTGTCAACATTTCCCTCTCCTTATGCAATCCCACACAAAGCAGGCTGGGAACTACAAATCCCCTAACCTAGTAGGACCAACACAATTCACTTAAGTTACTTTAATGGTTTACAAATTTAAGTGGACTGAACATGAAACAGAAATTGGCTGAAGAAATTAAAAGAATTGTGTTGTTTCAGCTCATTATAAACAGCTAGTTTGAACAAGCATATTTGTTTTGGGTGTAGTAAAATAGATGGCATAGCAAAGTGTTTTTGACCATTTTTCTGTTTGTTTGTGTAGATTATGACAGTTTAAAAGATGTGTTATCATTCTCTAATACAGTTTTTAGTTAGTAAATCATCCATTCTTTTGCTATTACATGTTTAAAACATAATCAAATACACTGAATAAAATATTTTTGCTACTTGCTCAAACTACTTATTTAAAATGAGCTGAAACAACACAATTGTAGAGATTTTTTGGGGACAACTTAATATTTATGTTTAACTTGCTTAAATTTGTTAAGCTCACTTAATGGATTTGTGTTAGGACAACCTGAATGAATTGTGTGGAACCCTGCATTTTTTACAGTCCAAGTGGAACAGATCTCTTCGTGTGGTACAAGTGTAAGCCATAAAATATGCTTTTAATAAAACACATGTTTGCTGTGCAGAGCAACTATCCAGTGCTTGCATAACATAAGCAAACAACTGACAACCTCATATCAGCCTAGGAGATAACATTATACATCAGCGCACTAAAGAAAACAACCTTGTCCGTACTGACACTGAAATTATATAAGACTTTATCCTATAATAAGTCATTTTGCTAAACCATAGACTGTCCTACACTCTCAGAAATAAAGGTAGAAGAGCTGTCACTGGGGCAGTACCTTTTCAAAAGGTACATATTTGTACCTAAAGAGTCCATATTGGTACCTCAAAGGTACATTTAGATACTGATATATAGCTTTGAGCTACCACTAAGGACTCTTTGGGTACAACAATGCACCTTTTAAAAAGGTACTGCCACAGTGACAGCTCTTCTACCTTTATTTCTGAGAGTGTATGAACTTTCCCAGCATATTCAAATGTCATGAGTTATCATATTTAGCACATATACCCTACGGTTCCTATCATATGTGTGTTATCTGTTATCTACGGTGCACTTTGTTCTCTTACCATACACATACAAGTTGAAGTCCTCCTGAATTATAATATATTTTTCCCCAATTTCTGTTTAATGAAACAAGATTTTTTTTCAACACATTTCTAAACATGATAGTTTTATTAACTAATTTCTAATAACTGATTTTTTGCCAATATTTTACTAGATACTAGTATATAGCTTAAACTGCAATTTAGAGACTTAACTAGGTTAACTAGACAGGTTAGGGTAATTAGGCATGTCATTGTATAACAATGGTTTGGGCGAAGCAGTGGCGCAGTAGGTAGTGCTGTCGCCTCACAGCAAGAAGGTTGCTTGGTCGCTGGTTCGAACCTCAGCTCAGTTGGCATTTCTGTGAGGAGTTTGCATGTTCTTCTTGCGCTCGCGTGGGTTTCCTCCGGGTGTTCCGGTTTCCCCCCACAGTCCAAAGACATGCTACAGGTGAATTGGGTAGGCTAAATTGTCTGTAGTGTATGAGAGTATAAGGGGGACAGGCCCAGACAACAGGCCGGCCGGAATGTGTAAAAAAAAAGGTCTTTATCATATGGACAAGTCTAAAATGGCTTGTTCCAAAGAGCCGACCCTGCAACCATACGGGACTAAAGCCTGGTTTATACTTCTGCGTCAAGTGAACGGCGTAACTCATGGCGCAGGCAATGCGCGCAGCTGTGCATTTATACTTCTGCGCGCTGTCTCTGTTGGTCTGCATTAACACTTCCTAAACGCTAGTTGGCAGTGTGGTGTAAATGTTCCTCTGTGTCGAGTTTTTTTCGCTTGTTTTGCTTTTCCTGAACACTTCCTGGTTGTACAAGTGACTCAAACTCGCTCATTTTGAGGCAGGAACCGGCGGACGTGCAACAACTTTAACTATGAGGTAAAC
Source organism: Danio rerio (assembly GCF_052040795.2). Taxonomy (NCBI): domain Eukaryota; kingdom Metazoa; phylum Chordata; class Actinopteri; order Cypriniformes; family Danionidae; genus Danio; species Danio rerio. The sequence continues at coordinate 70,892,739 of NC_141027.1, forward strand.
ACAAAACAAAACTTTCCATCCGGAGCTCCTTCACGGGACTCCACACTTGTAAACAATCGCTCGCGCCATTCGCGCAGCTCTCGGTCCCGCCCAGACTCGTCAGAGTTACCAAGCCGACCAATCACAGAGCTTGCGCTACGCGTTGTTGCGACTTGTAGTTACATTTTTTGAGAGGTGCACGTCAGCAACGCCGACGGCCACGGCGAAGGGCTATGCGTCAGCGCCGTAGCATACGCCGGCGTTTGACGCAGAAGTATAAATCAGCCTTAAGGCAGAAGAAGAAGATTGTTTAACAATGGTTTGTTCTGTAGAAATTGAAAAATGGGAGAGGCATTGGCGCAGTAGTGCTGTCGCCTCACAGCTAGAAGGTCGCTGTTTCGAGCCTTGACTGGGTCAGTTGGCGTTTCTGTGTGGAGTTTGCATGTTCTCCCCGCGTTTGCGTTCTCCGGGTGCTCCGGTTTCTCACGGTACAAAGACATGCAATACAGGTGAAGCGGGTAGGCTAAATTGTCCGTAGTGAGTGAGTGTGTATGGATGTTTCCCAGAGACGGGTTGCAGCTGGAAGAGCATAAGCTGCGTAAAACATATGCTAAATAAGTTGGTGGTTCATTCCGCTGTGGCGACCCCAAATTAAAAAAAGAACTAAGCCGAAAAGAAAATGAATGAATGAATGAACAATTGAAAACAATATTGCTTATGAAAACTAATAATATTGATCTTAAAATGGTTTTAAATATATTAAAAACTGCTTTTATCCTAGTCAAAATAAAGCCAATAAGACTTTCTCCAGAACAAAAGTTATTATCGCAAATACTGTGAAAAATTCCTTGCTCCATTAAACACCATATGGAAAAAAATTTGACTTCTGTATGCCAAAGACAGGTTATAGCTTATGCTCTTCCTAAATCTCTAAACCTCACTCTTTCAGACAATCATCATGGCATCTGACAGGGTGAGAAAGCGCCATAAGGGCAGTGCCAATGGTGCCCAGACAGTGGAGAAGGAGCCATCAAAGGAGCCGGCGCAGTGGGGAAGAGCATGGTAAGTCACTCCACAGTAGGGCTGCACAATATATAATTTCAGCATCAATATTGCAAAGTGACCATCTGCAATCCTACAATAGTCATATCACAATAATAAACCATACATTCTCAAAAATATTTGAGAATGACTGAATAACACTATTACACATCTATTGTGTTGATGTGTGTAGGGAGGTGGATTGGTTCTCTCTGTCGGGTGTGATCCTGCTGCTCTGCTTTGCCCCCTTCCTCGTCTTTTTCTTCATCATGGCATGTGATCAGTACCAGTGCTCCATAAGTCACCCTCTACTGGATCTCTACAACGGTGACGCCACCCTGTTCACCATCTGGAACCGGGCTCCTTCCTTCACATGGGCGGCTGCCAAAATCTACGCCATCTGGGTCACATTTCAGGTTTGCACAATTACTACGGATGAAAAAAAAGTATTATTTTGTAAAAAATGGAATGGTTATGGACCTGAAATGTATGATTTGGTTGTGTCGGCTCTAGGTGGTGCTGTACATGTGTGTTCCAGATTTTCTGCATAAGATCCTTCCAGGCTACGTAGGAGGAGTTCAGGATGGTGCCCGTACACCTGCAGGTAAACTGAAATAAACATTATGTTTTATATTAACTGATATTAACAAACTGTTCAAAAACACAGGACAGTGATGATGACCTAACAAATCTTACCTTGATAAAGACTTAGGCTAAAACAAAAGATGTTGTGTTTGTGTCGGACACTGGGGGTCTGTTCTTCATAAGTGGATTACTCAGTTAGCTGGATTTGGATATTGACGATTTGACGTTTCGTTTTTCAAAGCTGATCCGAGAGTTGTTGTCATAGCAACAGTTCTGCTAGGTCAAACCTGATCGGGAGCAGGTTTAATTAATATAAGCAGGATTAGATCGGCTCGGTTCAAGCAAAGACAATAAAGTATGTTCCGAATTCTGATATTTTCTTACAGTAGTAGTTATGTACACTTGGGAAAATGATAAATATTTTAAAACTATATATATATATATATATATATATATATATATATATATATATATATATATATATATATATATAAAGTTATAGGTATTAATAAAATAAATAAAGTTATACACATTAATAAACTTATGCAATCTGCACCCTCGAAATGAAAGTTCAAAGACTGCCACCTGGTGGTGCAAAGAAAAAAAATTATTGATATGAACTTTTTAGATCGCTTTAGTACAATGGAGTTTTTTTTTTTTAAAGCAATAATATATTTATGCAGTCATAAACATGTTTTGACAGTTAATATGCCAGTGATATGATGCTTCACAAAAGTTGCAGACGCCTTTACCAATATCAAAATGCTTTTGTAAACAACCAGTTATTCTTTACACCGATTAAAAAACTGGCTACTATAATAAAGAAAATCTATTCAAAATGTTGAACTAAATACATTGATTTGCATTGAAATACATGATGGATACTCTTGACACATGAAAGTGTAAAGCCTGCAGCTCACAACAAATGTGGAAGGTTATTGCGTGTCATATTTAACAAACCTGCTAATTTGATGTAATTTTGCTCACATGGATAATTGAATATTAATCAGATGATGTCATTACGCTGCTGTGCCGTCAGCCAATCGTTGCATTGCTGATCATGATTTCGAGGATTGATAGATCTGTCCTTTACAAAACACGAAGCGATCTCAGATCAGTTTATTCAGACATTCTAATCTTATTCTCAAACTTGTTTGAAGAACCAAATTAGCAAGAGATCAGTTATCAAGATGAAAAGACCCAGGATCTGCCAAATCATCTTGAATCATCTTGATTTGTATGAAGAACGGACCCTGGGAAAGCAAATTGTTACTTGTTTATCTGCTGTGAGATCAGTTGACTATTGGTTTTGTGTGGCAAAAGTTATCAAAAACCTATTTCACTCAGGATATATGCGTGTGTTTCTCTTTCTCAGGTCTGATTAATAAATATGAGGTCAACGGTCTTCAGTGCTGGCTCATCACTCATGTTTTATGGGTGCTTAACGCTCAGCACTTCCACTGGTTTTCGCCAACCATCATCATTGACAACTGGATCCCTCTGTTATGGTGCACCAACATCCTCGGCTATGCTGTGTCCACATTTGCCTTCATTAAAGCGTATCTGTTCCCCACCAACCCAGAGGACTGGTGAGAAAAATTATTTCTGAACTACATACTCCATAGTTTAATTTAGTTACGAGTTTAGAGAGATACTGCACATGCCACACAGGCCTCTCTTGACCTTATTATAAATTAGTATTTTATAAATGATTTTTTAACCCTAGTGTTCTGTTCAAATTTAGAATGCATGACTCTATAGTGTCAATGGGACAAAAACAGCCACCAACATGATGAAAGGGTAGTACATTTTCCCAGAGTGTACTGTTGAATTTTTGAACATTTTCAAAGCATTTTCCTAAAATATTTGTCGAAATAGGGGTTACGCAGTGGCGCAGTAGGTAGTGCTGTCGCCTCACAGCAAAAAAGTCACTAGTTCGAGCCACGGCTGGGTCAGTTGGCATTTCTGTGTGGAGTTTGCATGTTCTCCACATGTTCGCGTGGGTTTCCGCTGAGTGCTCTAGTTTCCCCCACAAGTCCAAAGACGTGTGTGTGAATGAGTGTGTGTGGATGTTTCCCAGTGATGGGTTGCAGCTGGAAGGCTATCCACTGCATAAACACATATGCTGGATAAGTTGTCGGTTCATTCTGCTGTGGCGACCCTGGATTAATAAAGGGACTAAGCTGTAAAGAAAATGAATGAATGAATGAATGAATGAATGTGTCGAAATAAGATTTGTTGCCAAAAATCATTCCATTTGCTGAAACACAAAGAAAGTTGTGGCCAAATCAAGCCTCAAAATGACCCTAGACTGGATGAAAACATCCCTAACAGCACATGAGATTTAACAGTCATTTGGAAAAATATTTAATATTTTATGAACAAAAAAGAAAAAATTTGTTTTGTTTAAATTATGTTATTTATTATAAAATACACAGAAAATATGAGAAATTTTTGGAAATAGGCCCATTTTACAAGGTACCTGGAGTTAAACAATTGAGTTGTTGCATTTTTGAATCCCTTCAGTCGATCTCTGTGTCTGCCAGGTCCACTTTTAGCTTAGCTTAGCATTAATCATTATATCGGATTAGACCATTAGCATCTCATTCAGAAATTGTGCCTGCTGATGCCATGGTGATGGCAGCAAAGTTTGTTTATTATTATCCCAGAATCAGGGTAGATTTCATAGCCTTATTAATCTACAAAATAGGAACTCCTCACTTTTCTTTGGTCTTAGTACAAAAACACATTTTACTGGACTGTCCTGCTTTTAATGATTCCAGAAGACTTTTTTATGAAATAAACTTTTTTTAAAGGGCACCTATGGTAAAAAATCTACTTTCCAAGCTGTTTGGACAGATCTGTGTGTTGGTATAGTGAATAGACCGTCATACTGGGGTGATATGAACACACCCAGTCCTTTTTTCTCAATTTAACTACAAAAAAAGGGTCGGCTAATTGGAGCTGTTTTCAAATCGATCGCACATTACGTAGGTGTGCGTTTCCCCCCCCCCCCGCCCCCCGAATTGATTGACAGCTGCGCGCATTAACATGTTCCGGTAGTCACGTGTATATGTCAACAAGACTAGACAGACATACGCAAAGCAACCGGGAATAAAAGGTCTGTTCTGTTCGCTAGGATCAGCAATCATCATCAAATGTGATTAAGAGTAAGTTTCACATGTTTAAAGTGTTTTAAAACAGAGTATGTGTGTAATTAATTACAGCGATTTACTTCAGCTTTACTTCATCAGCACAGCCGCGTGTCAGAACAATTATATAAGAAGACGCTTCAATCCCGGTTTGTGGAAGTTAAATCAGGTTTATTTTGTACATTAGCATAACAGATATCCACACCGTACTTGAGGTTAGCCTTAACTAAGCTAAGCGCACTCTGTCTGTCTGCCTGCCTGCCTGCCTGCCTGCGTGTGTGTGTGTGTGTGTGTGTGTGTGTGTGTGTGTGTGTGTGTGTGTGTGCGCGTTAACTTTGTAACGATATTGTGTGTGACTCATCAATGCAACTTCACAATACTGATTAGTAAAGGTTAGTTCTTACTGTAGTATCTCACAAACGGTTTGTGAGACCTTCCTTTAAAGGGTCACAAAACGCCAAAACACATTTTTTGAGCTGTTGACAGTCGTATATGTGTCCCACACTGCTAAAAACACTATTAGGACACCTATATTTCACTAAAAAGTGTAAATTGGTTGTTTTTGCGTTATTTCAAGTAAATTCGTACTTCCGGTTTGAAACGAATTTTTGAAACTGCATCACGGTCATGACATAATAGTGTTGTATTCCGGCGTGCAGACTGGGCGTCTGTGCCAGAGTGAGTCTTATTACGTCTTAAAGTGTGATGCATTAATGCATGAGTAAGGCTTGGTTCAAACCAATCAGCGCGCTCTATTGTGCAACTTCATTAATATTCATTACTGTCACCGTGTTTACACGACAGAGACGCCACGTTGTGTTGGCAAAACAAGCGTTAAGTGTTGCTTTTATTGTTTGCAGCCGTTAAGTTTCGTTTTCATTTTCTCTCTGTGAGAGCTCATCTGGAGTCACGTGAGGATTAACAGTGTACGCGACGCTCGACAACAATAACTTGCGTGTCTAAGGAGGAACATTGTTTACCTGAGAGCTGTTCTCATCTGCAAACGCTGAGATCCGGATTTGCTTGTAGTCTTCTCTTCATAAAGATGCGGTTCTAGTTGCTGGTGATTGTCCTGTCTCTACAGATTTGGTAAGTGAGCGACCAGTGCTCTTTGTTTATTCAGTTTGTTCGTATCGAACTAAGTTAACTATTGCACCGAGTGCAAACATGTTAGCACCACAACCAAACTTTAACCTCGTGTGGGGTTTTTACCGCATTTTCTGACGCTACCTGTCGTGTGCATCTAAGTTTCTGGGAAATGCAGAGGTTTTTTTTCTCTCATTCGCCGTGCGATATCAAACATTGCATGAAAAATACAGGCTTAGAGCAGTTCCTCGAATCAAATATCTCGTTTGTCGCGAGGGGCATGAATGAATTCCCTGAATGAAAGAGCCAAACTGCTGTTAAAGTCCAACATTTAATAATTTGGCAAATAATTCGACTACAGATGTCCATGTAGGTTTAACACCATCACTTTCTCCTGTGTGTTTATTTTGACTCTGAAACTCGCGCGTGCCCAAATAGACTCTCCCACACCCTCCCACTTTAGTTCCTCCGACACTCCCCCTAAACAGAGCTGGACTCGCCCACTTTTCTGACTTTTTTAAAAGTAGAGGTGTGAAAACACCCTGCTGAAACAAGGGGGTTTCATGGCCCTTTAAGTCTGTCTGTTGTCTGACGCAGCTGAGGGAGGAGGCATGTAGAAACAGTAGGTGGGCAGAACTCGGCTTAAAGGCGCAGTACGACAAAACCACCCCCTGCTGGAAATCAGTATAAAACAGCATCTTGTAAAAGGTATAATGAAAAATCTGATGGGTATTTTGATCTGAAACTTCATATACACATTCTAGAGACGCAAAAGACTTATATTAAATCTGAAAAAGGGGTAACCTAGGTGCCCTTTAAAGGACATTTTTAGCTAAGTGACACCAGGAATTTATTTTTTGAATTTTAATCAAGTATTAACGTTAAAAATTTTATTTAATTTTTAATTCATTTGTTTGTTGATCTTTAAGTGTACATTTATTATGGAAATGTTCTTGCCATGAAAACAGCCTTAGTTGCTGAAATGGCATTAAATAAAAACTACAATACATTGGTCTTAGTACAATATAATTTCATTATTTAATTTATTTAATAATTTAATTTATTTTTAATTATTTAGAGCAAGACGCTAATACTCTAATCCGATTCAATTATTTATGCTAAGCTAAGCTGAAACTGGAGGATTCAAAAATGGTAAAACTCAATTGTTTACCTCCTGGTGACTTGTAAAATGAGGCTTTGTTCAAAAAAAAAAAAGTGGAGTGTTCCTTTAAATATAATGAAATATTCTCTTATTTTTATTTTTATTTTTGATCTGCAGTAAATTCACAGGCAACATGTTCTACAACTACATGATGGGAATTGAGTTCAATCCTCGTATAGGAAAATGGTTTGACTTCAAGCTTTTTTTTAATGGCCGGCCGGGTATCGTGGCATGGACCCTCATAAACTTATCCTATGCAGCTAAGCAGCAGGAGCTGTATGGTTACGTGACAAACTCTATGATCCTGGTCAACGTTTTGCAGGTGAGTCATTGAGCCGCTAGGTTTGATTTTAATTTTCAGATATTTCTACTTTTTTTTGTATTTGGCATTAAGTGTTTAAACCAAGATGCAATGTAAAACTTAGAGCAAAAGGCTCAAAAACAGCTTATATTAAGTTGATAGGCCAAAAAAAGAGATACACTTCTTAAATTTGAACTTAAATTAAAGAGATAGTTCACCCAAAAGTGAAAATTTACTCACCCTGATTCCAAACCTTAAGTTTCTTTATCTTGTGTAAGACTGGGGTGCCAAAACTCAGTCCTGGAGGGCCGGTGTCCTACAGAGTTTAGCTCCAACTTGCTTCAACACACCTGCCAAGATGTTTCTATCATACAAAGGAAGAGCTTGATTAACTTGAGTTTGATTAAGGTTAGAGCTAAACTCTCCAGGACTGAGTTTGGGCACCACTGGTGTAAGATATTTAGAGGAAAGCTGAAAGTCACTGACTTCCATGGTAAGAAAAACAAATACTATGGAAGTCAATCATTACAGGATTTTAGCTCCCTTTGAAATATATTATTTTGTGTTTAGCAGAAGAAAGACAGCCAAACAGGTTTGGAGGAAGTAAAGGATGAGTAAATGAGGACAGAATTTTCAGTTTGGGTGAACTGTGCCTTTAAATATGTTAATATTTTGCACCATCCTTTAAAACGCCCGGTTATATGAGTTGAATGATATTTAAGTGCTTAATTGAATGATTATGAAGCTCTATTTATTATGTAGGGGTTAAATGTTATTTAGTCTTTTCCAGCAGATGTGTACAACAGGTTATTCTGCAAAGTTTTAATCATGTTGATAATTAAGAGTGTTTCAATCAATGACTGTAAAAAATATGGACGACGCGACAGCCCTTTTTCCCATTGAACGCCTTGAGGGCAAAACGCCTGCTTGACGGGCACAAACTGTCGCAAAAGACTGCTGAAATTGGAGCCTTGACATGCGCAGAAGGATTGTCTGATGGAGCCAGAGGAGGAGCCGCGAAAATGAGCGGAGTCGAGCTTCCAACCAAACGCTTTATGTAAAATCAACCACGCCCCCCGAACTTCTCAGCATGCGTTTGCTGTCATATCAACACAAATGGATGTAATAATGTTAACAAATATGAGGGTTTTATATATTCAATCGCGCCACCTCCGGACCGCAGCGCATAACCTACTCGCGGCGTCGCGGGCTGATTCCGGCTCGCATGCGGCAGCGCCGGCTCGCTTGGCCGCCGCATCTGGCTCGATTGACTCGGGCTGGAATCGGGTAGTGAGTCCAGGCATCCGGAGTAGGTCCAGCAGAGGTAGTCAGTCTGAGCTCTGAGGGATAAGTCTCCGGCAGGCGAGAATCTAGCCGGAACTGTGTTTTGCTATCTGGGTGGCTAGGCGTGTTTCAGCAAACTTATAAAGCCCGAAAAAAGCCCTGACCTTAGCGAATAAACAGTGTTCCACCAGGATCATGTATGTCAGAAACTATAGTTTACTGCTGAACTCATTTTGTCATGGTAAAATAACAGAGAAATCGAATAATAACATTTCAGTCTCCTGCCGAAGCTCAGACGCGCTGCTTTGAGAAACTGTCAATCACAGCTGTCAATCACGATGACACGCCCAGCATTAAATTACTGCTAAAAACAAACTGTTTACAAAAATGAAGATCTGCACCTATTTCAGCACAATAACCAGTGCCTTAATCCACCTGAACCATCTTTCGGGACATTTTATTGCAAGTGTAATATTTTTTTTTATTTGGGCTCAAGTCTCCTTCATTAACACGGAGGAGGCAGGCTTTATGACTTGTACTACAGCCAGCCCCCAGGGGGCGATCTAACGGCAGAGACCCTCACTCAAACGCAGGCTTGCGGCACACTTGGTTTCAATACAATACATCCTACACAATGCTGTAACATTAGCCTTTCTAGAGTTAAAATAATGTAGATTTGTTTCACAAGTAACGTGTTTTGTTTGCAGCAATGCATCGGATGTCTTCTTTCTTCATTTTCTCATATTACAAATTTGACTTATCTTCTCTAAGGCCGTCTATGTAGTGGACTTTTTCTGGAATGAAGCCTGGTACCTGAAGACTATTGACATCTGCCATGATCATTTTGGCTGGTATCTGGGCTGGGGAGACTGTGTGTGGCTGCCTTTCCTCTACACACTTCAGGTACGCTTCTGAGCAGATTTTCCAGGGTCTGGTTTGTGTTTCATGTTCAATCTACAATTGCGGATTTATTATTTCGAGCCAAGTACCTCGGTGGCTCAGTGGTCGCCTCACAGCAAGAAGGTTTGCTGGTTCAAGTACCGGCTGGGCCAATTGGCATTTCTGTGTGAAGTTTGCATGTTCTCCCTGTGTTCTCCCACAGACCAAAGACATGCACTATAGGTGAATTGGGTAAACAAATTGGCCTTAGTGCATGTGTGTAAATGTGAGAGTTTATAGTTGTTTCCCAGCACTGGGTTGCAGCTAAAAAGGGCATCCACTGTGCAAAACATATGCTGGATAAGTTGGCGGTTCATTCGGCTGTGGTGACCCCTGATGAATAAATGGACTAAGCTGAAGGAAAATGAACAAATTCACCTAATGCACATGTCTTTGGATTGTGAAACACACGCGAACATGTGGAAATCATGCTAAATCTACACAGAAATACCAACTGGCCCAGTCAGAACTCGGACCAGCCTTCTTGCTGTTAGGGCAACAGTGCTAACCATTGAGCCACCGTGCCACCTCATTCTTCAGACTCAACATTGCATATATTGCGATGTGACTATTGCGGATGCGCACATTGCAATATCGATGCTGAAAAGATATATTGTGCAGCCATAATGTGGATTATGTAAAGTGGGTTTTGATTCATATTCTTGTTTTTTATTTAGGGTCTTTACCTGGTCTACAACCCCATCCAGCTCTCTACGCCCCACGCAGCAGGGGTCCTCATCCTGGGTCTGGTGGGCTACTACATCTTCCGCGTGACCAACCACCAGAAAGACCTTTTCCGTCGCACTGAGGGCAACTGCAGCATCTGGGGTAAGAAGCCCACCTTCATCGAGTGCTCCTACCGATCGGCCGACGGCGCCATTCACAAGAGCAAACTCATGACCTCTGGGTTTTGGGGGGTGGCGCGTCACATGAACTACACGGGCGACTTGATGGGCTCGCTGGCGTACTGTTTGGCCTGTGGAGGCAACCACCTACTGCCGTATTTCTACATCGTCTACATGACCATCCTGCTGGTGCACCGCTGCATTCGGGATGAGCACCGCTGTAGCAACAAATACGGCAAGGACTGGGAGCGCTACACTGCGGCAGTTTCCTACCGCTTACTGCCTAACATCTTTTAGATTTCCACCAATTCCCAGAATGCATTTCTGCACAGGACACAAAGGTGAAGGCCCTTGGCACGCCCCTTACTTCTGATTTTTTCCTTGGCCTTTTTTTATATTTCAATTATAGTTTCTAGACACGCCCCTTGCTGCTGACTGGCAGCGCCCTTGGCGTTTTTTGATATTTCAACTATAGTTTCCAGACACGCCCCTACTGCTGATAGGCTGCCCCCTTGGCCTGTTTATGATATTTCAACTATAGATTCTAGACACGCCCCTTACTGCTGATTGGCTGTGCCCTTGGCCTTTTTTTATATTTCAACTATAGTTCCTAGACACGCCCCTTACTGCTGATTGGTTGCGCCCTTGGCCTGTTTGTGATATTTCAACTAGTTTCTAGACACGCCCCTTACTGCTGATTGGCTGCGCCCTTGGCCTGTTTGTAATATTTCAACTATAGATTCTAGACATGCCTCTTACTGCTGATTGGCTGCTAGTGTGTGTACAGCAGGACAAGCACCGCTGTAGCAAAAAATACAGCAAGGACTGGGAGTGATAGACTACAACTGTTTTTACGGCTTATCTCCACCAATTCCCAGAATGCATTTCTGCACAGGACACCAACAGAAAACGACCAACAGAAAATGACAAAAATCTGAATAAAAAAAAAAAAAAAAACGGCAAAACAAACACATCCATAACGCAAGAAGACCTTGATCTGTTCTGATATTTCACCTATAGTTTCTAGACACGCCCCTTACTGCTGATTGGCTGCAATTGTGTTTTGGGACTTGATTCAACACTATGGTCAAAGGCATTTGTGAATATGTGATCCTGGACACTGAAAATAAGAGTCAGTTTTTGTTAGTGAGGAAATAAATAAATATGTTTTGATATATTTATGGAAGAAAAAGTTTTACATTTCTTCATGGAAAATGTAGTAAAATAAAACACACACACACACACAAATGGGGTCCAGGGTCACATGTTGCACCTTTAATTTTTACATGGCAGTGTAAAATTTTGAGAATGAAAGATTTTACTGAGATTATTTTGCTTGTTATTGAGTAAGTGCTTGAGCGTGTGTGTGCATTTACTATATATCAGTATATCAGTACAAGGTTATCATAAACTGGTTATCTTGATGAACTGCATTACAGAATGACATTTCAAAAAATGTCCTAAGATACTGTGATAAGCTTAAGAAATCTTAATGTTCTTGCCTTTGAATAAGCTCTATTCTTCTTCTTCTTCTTTTTCTTCTTCTTCTTCTTTTTTTTTTTTTTTTTTTTTTTTTTTTTTGATGTGCAGGAGACCTGAATGTATAGGTAATAGACCTCATTTTTGATCAGGATGTAAGTAGACAAAAGTCTAGAAGTCCAGAATATTCATACTACAGTTATCATATCTATTCATATTTTTTATTATATTACAAACTACTGAAATAAAAGTTTCTTACTTTGTTTTTGATTTTTCTCTTGGTGAATATATTTAAATATTACTCTCAAAATTCTTTGAATGAAAAATAAACATAAAATTTCTGTGTGGTAAAGGGTATTTTGAAATTCAGTAATTCAGCAAATAAATACATTGTCATTTATTTAAAAAAATATAATGAATAATGTTCATTCATTCATTCATTTTCTTGTCGGCTTAGTCCCTTTATTAATCTAGGATCGCCACATTGGAATGAACCGCCAACTTATCCAGCACGTTTTTGCCCATGTTTTGCACGTTATGCCCTTCCAGCCGCAACCCATCCCTGGGAAACATCCACACACTCATACACTACGGACAATTTAGCCTACCAAATTCACCTGTACCGCATGTCTTTAGACTGTGGGGGGAAACTAGAGCACCCGGAGGAAACCCACGCGAACGCAGGGAGAACATGCAAACTCCACACAGAAACGCCAACTGAGCCGAGGATCGAACCAGCGACCTTCTTGCTGTGAGGCAACAGCACTACCAACTGCGCCACTGCTTCGCCCATAATGAATAAGAAATTCAATAAAAATGATTAAAAACAGAAATTAGCTATCTATAATAAAGATGCCCAAACCAGGGCCCACAGGCCAAAGTTGGCCCATAAAACCTTTGATTTGGCCCGCCATCCCATTTGAGAAGAGAGGGAGAAGGTTGTTAACGTAACCTTTTGTTTGGTATATTTACCTTCAGCCCACAGCCCTCAATCAAGTTTGGTTTTTTGCCCTTCATAAGAAAAAATTTGGGTACCCCGGATCTATAATTTCACAATCATTGCCTTTTTTATTTGTTAGAAAATCTAAAAAAAAAAAAAATATATATATATATATATATATATATATATATATATATATATATATATATATATATATATATATATATATATATATATATATAATTCTAAACAATTTTAAACATAAAAATATATAAAGTGTATTATGAATTTTTTTCACATTAAACTGCTAATGTTCTACATTTCGTCACCTTAGGATTACAAGGTTCTATCTGACATTTTTGTCAAAATTGAGTTATTGACATATTCTTATTAAATTACAACTTATTTGCATTATGAGATGTTTTTTTTTAATAAGCTATTTACATTTTAAGACTTTTTATTTAAAAAACAAAAAAGGTTTTATCTACAAAGTGGAACTCTAGTTTCGCTGTATAAGGTTCTTTCTGTCAGCCAATCAGCATTTCAAATGCACGCACGAGGACCAATCTGGATCATATTTCTTTGTCATTTCGCCAGACTGCTCCATTGACAGCGGGAAAAACCAGAAACTAACAACAAATCATTCGACTAAATAATGCTGCACAGCACAACATTGAGAAGAAACCTGAAAAGATTTGTGTAAATGTGATTATATAGAGCCATTGTTATTTTGATATTGAGATGAAATATTTAATTTTACATTGTTGAAAATGTAAATTTTTTTACATTGTTTGAAAAATGTAATATATTAAATGTGAAATATTTTCTATTCCTGTATATATAGTCAGTGAAACATCTCTCAGTGTTAAACAACTCATTTGCTCACTGTCTGTTTTCTTTTAATGACTTTAAATTTTATATTAAGCCTTGAAGGGCACATACTTATTTAATTCATGGGACATACCTCACTAAAGACAATTCCATTGTTCAAATTCAATAAATATTCCAATATTAATTACATAAAATTGACATCTAATATATATATATATATATATATATATATATATATATATATATATATATATATATTTATATATATTTATATTTGGTAAAATATTTAGCACAGCCATGTATGCTTAATTTGAACAAGAAAAAACATTCATCCTAAAACATGAAAAGTTATAGAAAGAATTTGACTTGACATCAACATTTTGTTACAACACCGTTTTGGTTTTTTTAAATTAAATTAATAAGCAGACTGATTGTATGTCTTTATAATTAATGCTTCAATTAATGATCTCCCAGATAGAACCTTGTAATTCCAAACAGAAAATGACTTTTTAGAATGAGAAGGTTTTCTGCATTTGAGTACATTTATGGTCTCTGTCATATTAATGTATTAAAAAGCACTGTTGCATGCATATTGTTTGCTATATGGAATACAAAATTTTTGAAGCTCAATATCTCAAACTCATTCAAAACGCAGATAGAACCTTATAATTACAAGGCGGCGAATTGTTAAAAAAAAAAAAGAAAGAAAACGTTTTAGTCATGATGTTAGACCACCACTAGGTGGAGTCAGAGTTTTTCATTTAGCACAGCAACAAGACTAAAACACGAACACAAGCTGTACTTGCATGCAGTTCCAAACTTTACATTTTAAAAACATATACATTAATAACACTTAATATTTTGCAAGCAAATGGCTGATTTTACTGAATGAATCATGATTTTGAGCTTGATAATTTGTGTACTAAGAACTTTTCAAATATATACAGTTGAAGTCATAATTATTAGCCCCCCTTTAATTTTTATTTTTAAAATATTTGCCAAATATTGTTTAACACATCAAGGACATTTTCACAGTATGTGCTATAATATTTTTTTCTTCTGGAGAAAGTCTTTCGGCTAGAATAAAAGCACCTTTAAGCTGTATTTTTTTTTAATTGTCTACAGAAAAAAAACAGCATTATACAATAACTTAATAACTCTAACCGGCCTATTTAACCCAATTAGTTAAGCCTTTAAATGTTACTTTTAGCTGTATAGAAGTGTCTTAAAAATAATCTAGTAAAATACTATTTACTGTCATCATGGCAAGGATAAAATAAATCAGTTATAAGAGATGAGTTATTAAAACTATTATGTTAAGAAATGTGTTGAAACAAATCTTCTCTCCGTAAACAGAAATTGGGAAAAATAAATAAACAGAGGCCTAATAATTCAGGGGGGCTAATATTTCTGACTTCAACTGTATATTCATGCAGTTCTTCTTCTATAGCAGGGTTGTCTTAACTCAGCTCTGGAGGGCCGTTGGCCTACATAGTTTAGCTCCAACTTACTTCAACACACCTGCCTGGAAGTTTTTAGTATACCTAGAAAGAGCTTGATTAGCTGGTTCGGGTATACGTTTAATTGGGGCTGGAACTAAAATATGTAAGACACCGGCCCTCCAGAGCTGAGTTTGGGCACTCCAGTTCTATAGTATTTTGAGTTTGGATTTAAGTTCTTAAAAAGGCTATACAGTTCATGATAGCTATAACTATACTTTTAACTGTTCCTAGCTATCATGACCAATAGAATATAGCAACCTTTCACTAATTATTATAGTACACAATGTACTGTAACTACAGCTTTAAATAGGAAAAAATGATCAAAAAAGATGCTAATGGTCTAATCTGATTCAATTATCTATGCTAAGCTAAGCTAAAAGTGCTCAGACTCAGAGTTCGTCTGAATGGATTCAAAACTGGGAAAACTCAACTGTTTATAGGTGAGTTGTAAAATAAGCAATTTTGGCCATTCCTTTATGAGTGAGTAAATGTTGAGTTCATTTTCAGTTTTAGGTGAAGCTTTACAGATTTATATCAGTTGAGTATTTATTTTAAACCTGAATTTTGTTATTGTTTTGTACCACACTAGCTTATAGATATTATTTAGGTCTTACATACTGATACTAACATCTAAAAAAAAAGTTATTTTAATTTCCCTGGACCTTTAGGATTAAGCATGGTCAAGAACTATCAACATCTAATACATCCATTCAATTCTGTGACTGAGAATGCAAATGACTTCGATGCTATAGGTGTTCAATGGCCACAGTTGTTTTTTTCACAACTTTATTTGCTTATTTTTATCTGACCTAAGGTTATTACAGAAAGGTTATCCATTAAAACCAAATAAAGAAATGTTGGTTGGGTTTTATCAATGTGTGTGGGAGTTTACATAACCTTACTGTTTGGCTTAAATTCAGAGAGCAGTGATCAATAGAAATAGTTTCATGTACACGGTCTGCTAATGTTCCCACACAGATACGGCCGGTGCATTTTTTGCCGGTGCAAAAGGCTTTTGTATATTGACTTTAATGTGACCATGAGTTGTCAACACACACACACACACACACACACATACAAGCGGCAAAAAATCCCCTCTCTATGCACCTTGGCAGTACTCATTTGTGATAATGCCTTACTCATGGGCTGACGAGTGGCGTTTAGAGCCTCCCACTCTTCCATCATGCTTTGTCCTCCCTCTCTGTGCTTTTTGTCAGGTGCAACCTCTCTGGAGAGATGATCAGAAAAATGCAGACTAAACAAACCTAACACCATGACCCCAGAGGTCAGCAGACTGCTCTTCTTCGACTCCACCCAGTGTTAAACAATACCACACATGAGAATGAGATGCTCCAGGCCAGTCCATGTGTGTGTTAATTGTTTCGCATAGACTGCTGTTAGATATCAAAATCTGCTATTATTAAATGCAGATTTCAACATGAGCACGAACAGTTTTCTTCAAATAGGTTTCTTATCAAAGACCAAATTACAGTTACAGATGACGGAAATACAATAACAGGCCACTTTATTAGGTACATTTTGCAAAGTCCATAATTTCATATTATGCTCTATCGTTTAATTTGTGCGATCTCAAAATGTGATGTCACAAAATACATTTTTACGATAATACTTTTTAATTAATATTGGCGCTGTATTACACACCATACAGACAGAAGCATGAAAAGCAGCATTGTGAGAATATTGAACGTAAGCTGAAATGTTTACATTTTGTATATTATTTAGCGATATTCTTATGTTGGACCTGTAATCATTCGTTTTTCACAGTCTATTCTGTTTTATATTCAAAATAAACTGGCTAATCTAGTTTTTACTTCGCCCAAAATCAAAAAGCTTGTCACGGGTAAAAAAACTAATTTTCCTTGTATGTTAATTACGCCAAAACAAGCCAATAGCTTTACCCCTGCGATCTGCTAGTGTCGAGGGATATGAAACAAAAAAACTAAGTTTTTGTGTTAGCACCAGTCTATTGTTAGCAGTTAGCACACTTAAAAACGATCCACTGATATGGAAAGCTGTTGGGGCCAAAACATCTAGAATTAACACATTTACACAATGTTACGTGTTAATACTTAGTTGCCCGTTAACTCGTGATTGATCGCATGTTAATGTGTACTTTACATCAGTGGTCTGTGGGTCAGTTGGTACCAGACCACACAAGAGATCCTTATTTATTTCTGTTTTATTTATTATCTGAGTCTGAACAATCTTTTATTTTGAAAAATCTTTTATTTTGAAAAGGCACCGTATTCTCTCGCTTACATCTCCGTCACTTAAGCGCCAAAATTTAACTCACAATCTAGCAAAATGAGTAAGAAACAACCGTCTTTGGAAAGTTTCTTTGCGAAGGGGGAAATGCCCTGAAGGACCCAGAAACTGCCATTGAATGGATCTGCAACCCATTTGTCAACAAATCAGGAGAATCCACCATGTCTGTGCAAGAAGAAAACCAACTGTTTGAAATCACAAATGATGCCGGCCATTCATGTCATATCTTTTCCTCATGCAAGTTCATTATTTCCAATGGAGGTGTGTGGCTTGTGCACGCATATAGGGAGGCACATGCTCGTGCCTACTAGGCACCCCCTTTTAAAACATCTATATTTTTCGAAATATCGCAAATCACGTCTCAAAGTTTAATATTTAAAGTTTTTATATCTTTTTTATGGGGTGAACTGTCCATTTAACCCTTGGGTTGCTCCAGGCAGATTGTCTCTACAATTATAGCACTGAAAGCCATTGTGAATGAAAAGCATCTGCTAGATGGCAAGTGACTAGTCAAGTGTTTCATGTAGGAGGCATTTAGCGTGGAATGTTAGTGGGTCAGTAAACTAGCAACAGAGATGATGTCAGATGATAATATGGTATCTGAGGATTGGAATGTGTGGAGCAGGCCTTGAATAAAGACCGCTTGCAGCCTGCGTCTTCCTGTCTAGGATATAGCAGGTCACACTGTGTCTGTCGTGCTCATCTGTGGAAACATATTGTGTGAACAGGTGTGCAACAGTAACAGTTCAACACATGATCATTCTGTATTTCTTAACAAAACTTTGCTTGTAGTTTCCTGTTGAGCTACCGCACGCCTATTGATTACTGTATTGCAACAAATTGTACTTTGTTTTAAAAGAAATTAATACTTTTAGGGAGTATTTCAACAACACGCACACACAAAGAATATTGAAAACAGCAAAAATTTTGTACTTGAAATTAATACTTACTGTTTTCATTTGCATGTCATGATTTTGCCAATTATAATGCGATCCTTAACATCACCTAACATCTAACATTTTAACATAAACATTGAGTGTAATCCTTAAGATTGATTGGCTGATTGAAATGTTGTCCCAGGATCAACATAGATGTTAGTTGCGACATAGGCTCATTTTGAAAACGTATCCCTATATCTGATACATATATTCTGGAGATCACGAATTAAGTAAGTACGTATGGCTGCATTTAGTTTTTAAAACAAATGCTATACATGTGGTATGACGCTTTTCCTTTTTGCACTTACCAGCTGATCGATTACCTCGGTATGGACGGCTTTTCCGCTGTTACCAGTTTGTCCAGTTTGACGCAGAGAGGAGATGACCACTATGATAAGGTACGAGGCCGGTGTAGAACAGTTCCAGAAAGCAGGTAAGATAAAAACAATCCAAAAAAAGATTAAACGAGTAATAAACAGTGTGAGAATGTGGTCAAGTGTGGGGGGGGGGGGGAGTGGGGAGGGGCAATCGGTGCTTTTGAGAACACTATTGGTTGAGTTTAGGGAAGGAGGAGAGTGAGTCGATCGATCAGTCATTCAGTCAGTCAGTCGACAGTGTTTTTTCGACAGTGGATTTACGCAAAAACAGCAGTCGCAAATGGCGAGAGAAATTTGAGATCTGAAAAAGCATATTGGGGCCTCTGGTGAATTCGCAAAAACAAACATTCCAAAAAAACGTAGCTCCTGGGACGTATTTGGCATGTTTTTACTGTAGTAATATGTCAGCAGTGCATTGGTCGCCACAGTAAGTGTTTAATAATAGATACATTAATGTTAGTAATAAATAGGCTAATTCCCGAACAACAAATCGACATATTAAAATTTAATTTGAAACTAAAAATCAAGAAAAAGGTAGTTTAAAAATGTTGCTTTTCCATCATAGAAATATTTTTAATATTTTTTAATAGGAAATATTTTAATTTAATGTAAATTCAAATATAACACTTGAAAATGTCAAAACGTTATTTCTTTTTTAGCAAATAAATGCAGCCTTGATGAATATAAAATATTTATTTTATGTTGTGTGTATATATATATATATATATATATATATATATATATATATATATATATGTGTGTGTGTGTGTGTGTGTGTGTGTGTGTGTGTGTGTGTGTGTGTGTGTGTGTGTGTAAACAACAGTTCTGTATTACTTTGCCCATATACAGCGACAAGCAGAGAACACTCTAAAGCAGTGGTCACCAAACTTGTTCCTGGAGGGCCGGTGCCCTGCAGATTTTACCTCCAACCCTAATCAAACACACCTGAACAAGCTAATCAAGCTCTTACTTGGTATACTTCAAACATCCAGGCAGGTGTGTTGAGGCAAGTTGAAGCTAAACCCTGGAGGGACACCGGCCCTCCAGGACCAGGATTGGTGACCCCTGCTCTAAAGTTTAACACATATTTCTGCTGTTGGACAACATAATGTACTTTTGAGGTTTTAGTCAAGAATGTAGTTGTTTATTTATGAAGGTAGTGCCAATTTTAAATATTTATCATTTCTGAGAGATGGCCATTAGCCTGTCTTTGAGCATACCAAAGACGGTTGATATTGTTCATCCACAAGATGGCAACAGCTGACCAAATCATTAAAAATCAGGTTAGTGATACTCTAAGTCGATCTCTCTCTCTTCATGTTGTAGTGCTGTATTTGTACCATATGATTGTACTGTTTCAAGTGTGAGATGGGACTCGCATATCAGGAATGTATTTATTTTGGCCACTCTTTGCATAACCCTGAGTTACTTTTTCGTTGGCCATCTGCTTGTTTCTAATGAGTATCCTGTTTTCATTACAGCAGACTAATTCAGTGAATTAGCGTTCAGCGTTTTTCCTTCTCGCAAACACAACAGTAATCTGCTAGTGTTTGTGCTGCTTTGGTTTTTTCGGGGATAATTATTGTGATCTTCCGATTGCAACAGAGAAAAACTGGGAAATGTCTGTAGACTGATGGCATTTCATGGCATTCAGCCTTAAAATCTCAAAATGTGAGAAAAATCACCTGTTTTGGCATCACTTTAGACATTATGCTAAAGAATCATTCAAATACTAGCTCTAAGTGACATTTATGAAGTAGCATTATTTTCAAAATGATGCACAGGTAGGCCTAGTTTCCCAATCAAGGAATGTGTGCTTCCATTATTCCTGTAATATTATGAAGTAAAACATTATTTCATTTAAAAAGGCTAATATTAAATGTAATTTAAAAACATGACCAGAGCTTTAGCATTACTTGCGTGTGTGTGAGAGTGTGTATGTGGGTGTGTGCACGTGCGTGTGCTGCTAAATGAAAATAAAAGATAATATTAAAAGTATTGTAGTATAAAATATTATTTTATCCAAACACTCTTTAATATTGAAGTTATAGTAAACCACACGTTCAACAGCAAATGTTTATAAAATATGTTCTTTCTGCAACCCTTTATACGAGACCCGTAGATAAAGCACACTTGATTCTAATGTCTGGATATAGATTTGTGACTCTTACCATGAGTTATTGCATTAAACAGACGGTCACGTTCAGGGTGCGGTCAGTATGAGTGTCTTTTTTTTCCATACGGCACACTCTTTATCACTCTTTCTACATCTCCGTCGCTCTATCTCTCTCAGTCGAGAACAGGTGGAGAGTTCCTGAGGGAGATAGACGTATTTGCACAGGAATGAAACGGCAGTTGGGACGGGTTGCGTGGGTGTAATGGTCAGCTGTCCACACGGCTTGACTGGTGAGTGAAAATGTAGCTCAATGTTGAGGCCAAGCGCTTGGCAAAGGAAGTGGGCAGAAAGGTCAGTCGGGCTTGTCCTTACACCTCTCTCATCCCAGAATAGCAGACGTTTTGGCTGTGGTCCTGAACTGAGCAGCTCATGGTGATGTTAATGAAGCATTAAGGGGATGGCTCACCCAAAACTGAAAATTCTCATCATTTGCACACATTTGAATTGTTTTCACATTACTTGTTTGACCTTTTTCCTTTAGTCGCACACTAATAACAATACTTTGAAGAAAGCTGGAAACCTGTAGGCATTGACTTCCATAATATTTGCTTTTCCTATAGGAAGTCAGTATATGTCACTGTCATCTCAGCAAGAGTTTCCACTAGACACACTAGAGGGCACTCCATACACATCTGCCACTGAAGCAGACTATGGCTGCGTCCGAAACCGCATACTTCCATACTATATAGTACGCTAAAATCAGTATGCGAGCCAAGTAGTATGTCCGAATTCATAGAATTCGAAAATCAGTAGGCAAGAAGTACCCGGATGACTTACTACTTTCGGCGAGATTCTGAAGTGCGCATCCCATGCATGCTGCGCTATCCCATAATGCCCCATGAGAGAATTCATGAATGGAAGTGAGGCGACGCAACTGACGCAGGTAGGTCACATGACCATGACAAAATGGCGGATGTAGTACGTCCGAATTCCATTCATACTTTTCACACTCATACTGTATAGAACGTACTTTTCTAAGGCCGAGCAGTACGTTTACATTCAAATGCAGTACCTACTGAGTAGTAGGCGGTTTCGGACGCAGCCTACTACTCCCATAATAATCTGCACCTCACACCTGACGTTCATGAATTTTGATTACACTACACCTGCAGCTCATTATCACACAGTGCAGCAATGGCTGTATCTGAAATCGCCTACTACTCAAGTATTGTCGGTACTATATTTGAATTTACTAGAGTTTGAATGTACTTTTGCCATTTGTCATTATCACATGACCTACCTGCGTGAGTTGCGTCGCTTCACTCTCATTTGTGAATTCTCTCACAAGGCATCATGGGATAGCATAGTGTCCATTGGATGTGCACTTCAGAATTTAAACAGAAAAAGTAGGTAATTTGGTAACTTCTCCCATACTGAAACTCACTCAAGGGTAGAGAAATAATGAGTAAATGTTCCTTTTTTGGTGAAGTATCCCTTTAATGGACTTTTCTATGATGTTGAAACTTTTTCTGTTCGTCCTCTTTCAGACTTTGCTTGAATTTGTATTTTTAGGGATGTTCAAGTCAAGCAACCCTGTTTTTTTTTTATTTATTTATTCATTCATTCATTTTCTTTTCGGCTTAGTCCCTTTATTAATCTGGAATATGTTGTACGCAACGGATGCCCTTCCAGCTGCCACCCATCTCTGGGAAACATCCATACACACTCATTCACATACACTATGGACAATTTAGCCTACCCAATTCACCTGTACCGCATGTCTTGGGCTGTGGGGGAAACCGGAGCACCTGGAGTAAACCCACGTGAACGCAGGGAGAACATGCAAACTCCACACAGAAACGCCAACTGACCCAGCCGAGGCTTGAACCAGCGACCTTCTTGCTGTGAGGCGACAGCACTACTTACTGCGCCACTGCCCATTTATTTATTTGTCTATCTATCTATCTATCTATCTATCTATCTATCTATCTATCTATCTATCTATCTATCTATCTATCTATCTATCTATCTATCTATCTATCTATCTATCTATCTATCTATCTATCTATCTATCTATCCATCCATCCATCCATCCATCCATCCATCCATCTTTATAACTTGTGTAGTGTAAATCTTGGTTTTGGTTTTGTGGGTCTCGTCTATCAAATCTGACCTTTAATTTGTATTTTCTATTGGATTCAAGTCAGGTGAGCTTCCTCCGGGTTCTCCGGTTTTCCCCACAGTCCAAAGACATGTGGTCCAGGTGAATTGGGTAGGCTAAATTGTCCATAGTGTATGTGAATGAGTGTGTATGGATGTTTCCCAGAGATGGGTTGCAGCTGGAAGGGCTTTCACTGCGTGAAAACGTGCTGGATAAGTCGGCGGTTCATTCCGCTGTGTCGACCCCAGATTAATTAAGTGACTAAGCCGAAAAGAAAATCAGTGAATGAATGATTCAAGTCAGGTAATTGCCTAGACCATTCCACAGCATAATTTTCTTTCTTGAAAGAGCGTTTGAGCGTTTCCTAGGCTGTTTTGGATCATTGTCTTGGTGAAATGTCAACCCTGGTTTCATCTTCATCATACTGGTAATGTAGATGTTGTACTAAAGCAGCTAATAATACAGTTTTTCTCAGTGGCTTTGGTGCATTTCTCACAACACTATTTACATTTGCATTTCTCAAAATATTTGAAAACAATTAGATTTGTTTTCTTTGCACACATGGATTTCGTTGGTTGTTACCAACATCTGGGGAAAATTTCAAGTCAAAGGCACCTTTAGAAATATGTTTCCTGAGGAAATGGTGACATGTTCAAGACTTATTTTCCCCGCTCTATCTATCTATCTATCTATCTATCTATCTATCTATCTATCTATCTATCTATCTATCTATCTATCTATCTATCTATCTATCTATCTATCTATCTATCTATCTATCTATCTATCTATCTATCCATCCATCCATCCATCCATCCATCCATCCATCCATCCATCCATCCATCGATCCATATCTATCTATCTATCTATCTATCTATCTATCTATCTATCTATCTATCTATCTATCTATCTATCTATCTATCTATCTATCTATCTATCTATCTATCTATCTATCTATCCATCCATCCATCCATCCATCCATCCATCCATCCATCCATCCATCCATCCATCCATCCATCCATATCTATCTATCTATCTATCTATCTATCTATCTATCTATCTATCTATCTATCTATCTATCTATCTATCTATCTATCTATCTATCTATCTATCTATCTATCTATCTATCTATCTATCTATCTATCTATCTATCATCCATCCATCCATCCATCCATCCATCCATCCATCCATCCATCCATCCATCCATCCATCCATCCATCCATCCATCCATCCATCCATCTATCTATCTATCTATCTATCTATCTATCTATCTATCTATCTATCTATCTATCTATCTATCTATCTATCTATCTATCTATCTATCTAATTGTCCCCAACTGTCTGTGTATCTGTCTGTTCTTAAACTTAGGTAAAGTCCCTCAGAACAATATAAAAGGAAAAAGTGCACATGTAATCACAAGCGTGCACATTATTAAAAAGAAACACTCTGTTTCACCCAGAGTAAAACAAATGGAATCCAAGTTAACAATCAAATAAACTTAAATGCACCGCAGAAACATTTGCACGATCAGCATCAATAATCG
This sequence comes from Danio rerio, assembly GCF_052040795.2. Taxonomy (NCBI): domain Eukaryota; kingdom Metazoa; phylum Chordata; class Actinopteri; order Cypriniformes; family Danionidae; genus Danio; species Danio rerio. The sequence goes on from NC_141027.1 coordinate 70,917,284, forward strand.
CAGACCTAATCATGTCTGCCCATTAGCCAGAGGGTACCATAAGAGAAATCGCTGTTAAAACAATGACGTGCGCGCTGTAAAGTCCCGCTCGCTCAACACTCTTTGACTAGAGCCAAACCTTTAAAACGCACATGCGAAAGACCCGTTACAAATGCAAAAGGCAGACTTCAGGCCTCCTCCCAGCGCAGCGTTATTATTCTCCTGACTCAGCCTTCACACAAACCTTCCTCTCCATTGTCATCATCGCCATCAGGGCTTTTACAGGCCTGGCTTCCTCTTGAGTTCCCATGGCGGTTCACAACTGTGAGCTCAGTGCCCATTTTGAGGCCTTTTTTGTATGCACACTTCCTACAGGATTTTTTATTTTTTTGGCTCCCTTTCCCTTTCTCCATCAGTGTTTACTTAACCCACTTCTTATCAGTCTGAAATGTGTGTGCTGAAATGTGTGTGTGTGTGTGTGTTTGTTTGTGTGTATTGGTTTAGCTATACTTATGTGGGCCCAGTACTCTCCTCATTCATTTTCCTTCGGCTTAGTCTCTTATTTATCAGGGGTCACCACAGCGTAATGAACCACCAACTATTCCAGCATATGTTTTACACAGCGGATGCCTTCCCAGCCGCAACCCAGTACTGGGAAACACCCATACACACACACTCATACACTACAACCAATTTAGCTTACCCAATTCACCTATGGCACATGTCTTATAGAGTAAATTCAAGTGAACATGGGAAGAACGTGCAAAGAGAAATGCCAACTGATCCAGCCGGGACTCAAACCAGCGACCTTCTTGGTGTAAGGCAACAATAACCATTAAGCCATATTGAAATATCAAAACGAAAACTAGTAAGGACATATCACTGTTCCTAATATAAGTGCTTATAAATCACCCTAAGCAACCACCTAATTCACCTAGAAACAGTACTGCTTCTAGCACAAGATTTCTTTTTAATTTAATGGCTTTAAGATTCAATAACATTAAACACACACGGGAGGAGTTTGTGGCGATTCACTTTTGACATTTCTACAGGATGATAGCTAGAGCTACCATAATAGTCATAAAATATATGATAAGAAGCTCATCCATCATCTATTTTAAGGTGAAGAATGTATAAAGATATAAACACTGGAAATGTCAACACTGTGCCACATGGGAGCTCTGTGGTATCAAGTTGCCACTTTATAACCTGACAAGATGCCCTGCAGTTTACAGAATTTTAGTGCAAATCCACACTGTAAAAAACATTTGTTAATTAACCATTTACGTATTTTGAGATTGGTTATTTACTGCATTATAGGATGTTAATCTGTGCTCTGTCCACTTATGATATTGACATATTGACATATGATATTGACATATATATATATATATATATACATACATACATACATACATACATACATACATACACACACACACACACACACACACACACACACACACACACACACACACACACACACACACATATATATATATATATATATATATATATATATATATATATATATATATATATATATATATATATATATATAATAATTTTATTTTTACCAAATCAGTTATATCATTTATAATTTTTGGAATTAAAGACTTAAAATCCTGTAATTTTCTGAACAATTTAGTAGATTTGATCAAGACTGAGGTTGATTGGCAGATTTTCGCAAAAAAAATGTTGAAAAAATATTAATCTGATGCATTTTTACAACAATTTAATTCTGTGGATGTTTTCATCCCTTTCATAACAAAAGAGTAGTAACTTTGCTGAAAGTGTTACTTTGAGTTTTTTTTTTTTTAATTCAAAGTATCTTCACAAAAAAAAAAATAAGATTCGTCAGCAAAAATCATTCAGCTAGCTGAAACACAGAAAAAGTTATGGCCAAATTAACCCCTTCAGACCCCGCGTCCATTACAATAGACATCACATGACATCCCATTTTTCTGAAATTTGGAACATTTCGTATGGAACAAATTCAGGTCTGAAGGGGTTAAGACACAAAATCCCCCCAGAGTGGATGAAAACCACCCCAACAGCACATGAGGGTTAATAAATGACTGTTTAAATTAATTTAGCATCAAAAAAGCATTGTGGCATTGGTAAGTTGTCAAATCGTAGCTCCTTGATCATGTCAAATCGTCAAAAACCAAACTCAGCTAACTGAATAATCTACATAGAAAGGATGGACCCCATGTGCGAAGAAAGGATCCTAGAAATATATTGATATGGCCAAAAATGTACACTCCAGCCTCTGGTGAATTTACGAGAAATGGCATGAGAAAACATGTTTCAGTGACATATTTGAGAATGTCAAAAAATGTTCATGGTGGCCTGCAAGCAAACAAACAAAGCAAACAAAAACTTCTAGAAGACGTAGTTCAGGATACATATTTCTTGATTCTAGAAAAATGTAGCCCTGGGCACATTTTCCCAATGAGCATGGTTTGACAGACCCATTATAAAAACAATAATAGTCTATGCAATGTCTTCACTAAGATGGGTTTGTTTATGTTTGGGTTTGTATATATTTTACCTATTACCCAGCATTATTAACAGTCTAATGAATATTTTGCAGATTGTGTGCAGAGGATTCCAATAGTATCTGGATGCAGCCTTTATGATGCAAGCTGAGACTGCATCACTCAGCGATGCAATGTCAGACACAATGCACTCAAATGGACCTAGTGACGTCACTGTGACGGGTAGGGTTAGGGGTGGGGTTAGGTGAGCCCATTAAAAAGCATTGGATGCAGCCCAGATTGCACTGCACCGAGTCTGCAGCCAGACCCTTCTCGAGGATTCATCTCCTTTGAGTAAACAGCATGTGATATACTGGATTCAGTCTTCATATCGCTGTAGAGCTGCAGAAAAACCACAATATACTGAAAGAGACCCTCATATATTCTGAAAAAGGGAAAGCCCATCCACAACAGAGCTTGGCTTTGTAAGCGTTCCAGACTGGCTCTGTCTTTAAAGGTCTTCTGAAGGACAGCCAGAGAAAGGATGTACTGAAGATTTATTCGGTGTCAGACAGAAATATAACATCCTCCAGCTGGTGACGCATCAGAACATCAATCAGTCAGAAGTCAGGTTTGGATTGGTGCGGGATGTGGACGGGGGCGGGGTTTGGCAATAATGAGTCTGTTCTAATACGCAATCAGTCAGATATGACACTGCCTGTGCTCTTTACACTGCTGCTGTTTCTGGATGCTCTGCATGCCGGCGACTTTGAGACAGCTGCCAAGTGCCAGCTGCAGCTTTGAATGACGCGCACAAGCCAGAACAAGCCAGCACCATTTAATAAACTCTGTCTGATTATGGACAATTATTAAATGTGGGCTATATTACAAGTGACGTCATATATTAGGTGTTTCCATCTAAAAATGCAAATTACATTAATGCGCAAAACTGGAATATCACATAAAATATTTGCAAATAATGCACCGTTCCTATCCAGTAAGCCAAAGAAAACAAAATCGTCACTTCCTGATAAACCAGCGGCAAATATCAAAAAAGAAGGACAGAATTTGCTAAGGTAAAGAAAGTAGCCTAAGGTAGAAGATGACTTGCTCCTAAGAACAAGGGTTCCCAAACTTTTCAGGCCGCGACCCCCAAAATGACAATGCCAGTGACTCGCGACCCCAACATCCTCTGAAGTGGTTATAAATACAGAAATCTTGCATGCAATGGCGCACACACACCAATGGACCCAAGTCTATTCTTCTTTTAATTTTTTTAATGTATGAGAGCTGTAAATGGGCCACAAAGTTTAACCGGGTGTTATGAAATCTGCTGCATCTGATGCTATTGCTGTCTTTAATATAATTTTAATAATATTAATAATTTAAATAATAATTTTTATATAATTTTAATAATTTTATTATAACTTTAATACCCCAGGGGTTGCAATCCAATAGAAGTAGTGACTATAAGCTACTATAGTAATATATATTATAAACTACAATTTTTTTTCTCTTCAATAGGTTATGGATAAAATATGGTAATACTTATGGTTTAATAAAAATAAATAGATTTTTGGAAATCACCAGGCGACCCCCCTTCATTGTCCTGCGACCCCTCGGGGGGTCCCGACCCCCACTTTGAGAACCATTGCCTTAGAAGACAAAATGCAATGAACATGTGGTGAATTTCAGAGGCGTGAGATCAATGGCTGTAAAAAATATGGGCGACGCAACAGCGCCTTTTCCCATTGAGCACTTTGAAGGCAAAAAGACAGGCACATGTCGCAAAACAATGCTGAAATTAGAGCCTGGGCATGCGCTGAAGGGACTACCAGATGGAGCCAGAGGCGGAGCGGCGGAATCAAGCTTCCAACCAAACGCTTGTATGTCAAATCAATCACGCCCCCTGAACTTCTCATTTTACCGGCTGTATCTGCACTACAACAAAGGCTCGCTAATATACATACAAGCACATACATTAAAAAACATGTGATAATATACGATTTATTAAAAAAACTGTGTGGTGTAAGCTGTTATAATTGAATAAAACAATAAATGTTGGACTACAGAAATAAACGATCTTTCATAAACTCTAGCCTAAGTTAGACTAATATGAGCCCAAAAAAAATATTTCTCTTATAATTATCTTCATAGGGCTATAAATATCACTTGTAAAATATGAACAATAACATAGAAATAACACATGAATTTTATAAGAGGTTTTTATTTTTATTTATTAATCAACAGGACGCAAAATATACAATTCATAGATAACGATTTACCATGCAAGATTTCTAAATATCAACAGGATATTAACACATCCCATCCCTGCACTATATAAAATAATCCTTATCATTTTGTACAATAAACTAAGCATATTACTAGGGTGAAGCAGTGACGCAGTAGGTAGTGCTGTCGGCTCACAGCAACAAGGTCGCTGGTTCGATCTTCCGCTCAGTTGGCGTTTCTGTGTGGAGTTTGCATGTTCTCCCTGCGTTTGCATGCGTTTTCCTCCGGGTGCTCCGTTTTGTTTTGTTTTTAAACGCACATACTGGAATTTACTCGGTAAAAGCTTTTTCATTGTAGTTTATGTGCATTTTTTCTTATCGGATGAAAAGTTTATCCTACTTAGTTTTTTTTTTTTTTTTAATACAAATTTAAGAGCATCTTGCCGTTTTTATCCAGGGTTTTTTATGCTATATTCCAAAATGTTCATCAAAATAGGTAAAAGGAAACTTACTGGCTACTTACAGGCTACTGACATCAATTTACGATGGTCGAGAGAGTAAAGCTCTGCAATTTAAGAAAGCACATGCATTTACCAAAACAGCAGCAAATTAAAAAAAGATATGTGCTTAAATTCTCACAATGCAAACAAATTAAGAAAATGTGCTGCAAAGTGTCACAAGGCAAACAAATAAAGAAAACTTCTGGATGATGCTATTCATCTTTGGTCCAGAGCATGTTGTCGATTTCTCCCAAAAAAAACCTGAAATACTTCTGATATATTTATCTGACCTCAGTACATGTTTCTACTGTGTGAGTGTCTATTCCAGATGCCTCAGAGCCCAGAGAAGTCGATGGCGCTTTCGGACACTGTTAACATAGGGCTTCCTTTGTCACAGTAGAGTTTTCACTGCCATTTGGGGATGTGTATTGTGAAGTTGTCCAGTTAACTGAAATGTATGAGTGATACCTCGGAAAGGGTGTAGGAGTAAGTCACGTGTATGCTTTATTTTTAGTTATGTAAATGTTTTATATTTTTATTTTTAGAGTAGTTTAGTTAAGACCTTTGGTACGTTGAAGATGTTTCTTTTCATTCTTTTGTTTTCATATTTAGTTTAGTTTGTTGAATACAGTTAGTGCACTTTGTTATAGTTATTTCTCTGATTTAAGCACACCTACTACTTCCTCTACCCCAGCTAATTCATCATTTATTTATTGTAAATATTTTTCTTTCACTGTACAATATATTTTTACTGGTTTCTCAAGAAGTATGGCCAATAAACAATTGCAGTGATATTTGGTTTTTCAAGTCATTTCTTTCTCCATCTGCTTGTCACACACACTAACATATTGTATGTTATGTCACATACTCTTAGTTTAGCATTAACATCTGAAAGGACATAACAGTGGTACTTGACAAAGGTTTGCCAAAGTAGTCCTGAGCCCATGTGGTAATATCGCTTATATGAATGACGATTGTTAATGCAGTGCCGCCTGAAGGATCGAAGATCACAGCTTAGGCTTGCATCCTTGCCCTTTACGGACTGAAATTCCCTTCAGATTCCTTAAATCTTTTAATTATGCACTATACAGTTTACAATATACACTGCTGAAGGTGAAATATCCAAATGTCTTCCTATCTTTCTTTAAGGAACATTGTTTTTAATAATTTCAATCATTCTCTCACATATTTGTTGGCAAACTGGGGATCCTCAACCCATCTTTGCTCCTAAAGGATTCAGGGTTGCCAGATAAAATGGATTTTTCCAGCCCAAAAGCTGTCCAAAACCCACCAAAATGCACAAAAAAAACACCCAAAATATTAGATTCATATTTTATTTAATTTGAATTTATTTAAAACTAAATTAATCTAGTTACTTCAACCTCAAATAATGTTTAACCATACAGCAACCAACATCAGAAATCACAGAACCACAACATAACCGAAACACTGCCCCCCTCTCACCCCCACACTTTGTCTAGATTACACTACCTCTTCATGTTTTACTTTCGAAATGGGGTATACATTCATTTTACTAGGCGTTTCAAATTCTTTTGAACATAATTAGATTCTGCTTTCTTTTTGTTTTTTTTTCGATAAAAGTGTCATAATAAACCGCTGTGAGTTTAACTGCAGGTGCTGCGTGATGCACGTGTACACGAAATGGAGTCGGATTTGTCTGGGCACCCAGATTTTAAAACAGCGTTCCTTCAACTCCTCTGTTCGCTACTAAATGAATGGAGTAGGAGCACACAGTTATGATTCGTTGAATATTTTGACTATTTTAAAAGTTATATTTCAAAACCAACCAAATTTTGTCAGCCTGCCAATGCCATTTTTTACCCGCAAAATTAAATTCAAAACCGCCCAATCTGGCAACACTGAAAGGATTAGACCTTTCTTGGATGCTGTTTTTGTACGAAAAATCCTGAGAACCTGTTGACATTGCCTGTTAAAAATCACATAATTATTTAACTAATTTACCTGATTACTGAAGTATAAAAGATTTGAAGCACAATAAATAAAAATAAATTGATTTCTTGTTCACAAGGGGTGTTTTTAAAAATAAAACCTTGCCTCGAAGATGACAATGCAACAGTTTTTAAAGTAACATATTGTGCCTTACTTGTGGTTTAAAGTGTGGTTTGTGCTGATCCGACACACATGCTTAAACATTTTTGTGTTTTCATCCACACACTAGGATACTTAAGGGAACTGTGCAAGATATACAGTATGGGTGACCTTTTTTCATAGGAAAATTGAAAGTTCATGTAGGAGTGTATAGCTTCACAGCAATTTACAGATTAACAAGTATTCAAACCATGAGTCACATGAGAGTGTCAGTGACACACAGGAAAGGTGTGGCCTCTATAAAGAGCGTGTGCTTTGCTGGACCCCTGAGCCTTCACATAAGTACTGCTTTAAGTGGGAGCATTAATGTGGCTTCAGAGATGCCTCAGTGCTCTCAGATTGTGCGTGTGATGTGGAACACTGACGTGGGTCTGATTTATGAATGGTAAAAATGACAGCAAACACTAAAGGACTCACAATTCTAGATGTGATCATATGTGTTAACCATATTTAACTTGATTCTGATTGGTCAGTTATGACATTCCAAAATATGTTATTTCCAGGTAATACGTGCTAAAACTAATAGCACAAGTTCATCCGGGTACTTTAAATTGTCTTGACTGCCGGTGAATAAGTTCACATCTACATTTATATGCTTGTCTGTCTTGTGTCTGAATAATATGTAGGTTAATGTTTGCTCCATTCAACCGTTTTATAAAGATTCTTTAAATAAAGAGTTATTAAACTGTTACAGTTCAGAACAATGTTTAATGTCTTGTTTTGACAACAAACAGAAATGGTGAGAAGGAGGAGGAGTCCCATTTTCAAATCTTTCGGAATTAAATGCTTACTTTACTATATCCAATCAGCTCACAGTAGAAAAAACAAGCCACACCCACTGTTTTCTCATTTAATATTTCGTTTCTCTTAAACTGTGTCACAATACGAAAAGTAAAAAAAAAAAAAGTGTTGCTGCTTTTCATTCATTTGAACTTTACTACCAAAGCATGTTATGAGTAAAATTAATGATACAATTTGTTAACATTTGTGAGGTATTATTTCAGAACGGGTTACTGAATGTGTCATGGATGTCAAGGAAAATTATGTTTGGTGTGTTTTGACTGTCGGTCAGTCTAACACTATTTAGCCTGAACATAATTTACGTTTTGTCAGTTTAGTTGCTAATTCGTATAACATTTGTATAAGTTTAGTCGTATAAAAATGTATGTATGTTTTTAAGAGGAGGCGTGGCACCAAACCCCACCCCTAAACCCACACATCATCAGGAGATAAGCAAATCGAACTAAATTGTACAAATGAGTATGAAAAACTGTACAAAAGCTCGCCCTCTTAACTGGGTGCTCAGCCAAAAAACTCAAAAGGTGCAAATTAAATATTCATCAAAGGCGGCAACTTCAAAGCTCCAAAAATACACATTTATTAAATTAAAAAAGCTGACACAAAGCGTGTAACGTTTCGAGCCACACGGCTCTTCATCAGAGGAATCATCAGAGAATGAGTATGAATTCATACGAATAAGCCACAAAATCCAAAAAGTTACGAACTGCCATGAGATACCGTTGCATTAATCACAAATGAGATTTTAAAAAAGTCATTGTCTACAGAGTCTCCCCACAAAACATGGAAAGCCTTTGTGTGTGTGAGCTAATGTGATGTCTTTACCTCAGGAAAGTTTTAGAATAACCTTCCCTCACTTTTTTCGTTGTCCTCCCCTTGTCATTGCACACCAGAGGAAGTCAGTGTGGGAGTTATAAGCTTTATGCTCCATCTCTCAGGGTTCCAGTGGGGTATTTTTATTGCTGTAAAATGTGATCCATGTTGAAGCTCCGACAGTTGCTATTGTACCAGCTGTATCTCTCACTCTGTTTACTGTGGTTACCTCTGAAACAGAAGGGGTGGTTGTGCGTTTGTGTATTTAGGTTATATTTAGCCTAGATATAATTTGGGAAACTTTGTCACCAAACATCCATGGCATGGAAAAACTATTCCAAATTCCTTAAAATGTAAAGAATGCACAAATAATGCATTTAATAAAATAACACTTTCATATAAAATGTATTCTTTGAAAAATTGTTTTCAGGTTATAGAATACAGCAATGAACTGAACAGCTGTTTCCTAACAAAAGTTTTAAAAATGGCAGGTGAAATAGGCAAACTATAGAATTCAAATTATTTACATGTTAAATGCATTAAAAAAAAAAAAAAAAAAAAACTAAAACCCCAAATCAGAAAAGGTTGGGACAGTATGGAAAACATAAATAAATTCTAATAATAATTCTAAATTAACTTTGTATTTCATTACAGACGATACAATAAACATTATTTAACCACTTAAACTCTGCTGCTATTTTGGGATTTACGCCTGGATTTTGCCTACCCAAATTTAAAAGCTTCCCAAATCCACATACAGAGGTGTAAATGCAAAAATTTGGTATCATTTTAAAGAAAACCCTTTGAATTTTCAAAACCTCAAAAACAGAGGAGAATGGCCCTAAAGGGCACAGCATAAAGTAAAATATGACAGCTGTCTGTGCTATCTGGGGCTGCTTATTGATCATGAATGTATTGTTTACATTTCTGCGCCATGGAAACACCACAATTCATTCAACAACTGTTTGACATATGAATATAATTCAGTAAAAAGAATGCTAGAACTGTATGAGCACCGGCAAGAGCTTTCATTTGAGCTATAACTTGTACATGTGTCATATGAAAAATATGAAAATGAACCAATGTAAAATACCTAGCTCTGGTATCCAAAATACTTTTATTTATGTGTAAATAACTTTTATACAGTAGAATAAAAACCAAAGTGATGCATATTATGTGCATAAAATATAGATTCTACACTTTCAAATGACACCACTAACGGGGGTCTGGTGCAACGCTAGCCCTTTAATTCTGAAAGCGAAAATAAATAACGTCACGGAGAGTTTAAGTGGTTAATGTGTTCCTCATGTTTTTTTTTTTTGTTGTTGTTGTTTTTTTCAAAATAAACATGTATTCCAATTTTGGTTCAAAATGCAACACTTTTCAAGGTGAAACCGTAAAGCATTTACCACTTTGTACCATTTCCATTCCTTTTCAGAACACTTAAAAGAAGATCAGGGACTGAAGACACCAACTGATGAAGTGTTTCAGGTGTAATTTTGTCCCAGTCTTTGTGCAAACAAGCCTTAAGGTGCGCAACAGTACAGGGTCTTCGTTGTAGAATTTTGCACTTCAAAATGCACCACACATTTTCTATTAGAGACAGGTCGGGACTCCAGACAGGCCAGTCAAGAACCCATATCCTCTTTCTCTACAGTCAGGTCTTTGTAATGTGTGCAGAATCTGCTTTTGCATTGTTTTGTTTAAATATTTATGGGCGTCCCTAGAAAAAAAGGCAGCATATTGTGCTTCAAAATCTCTATGTACTTTTCAGCATTAATGTCGGCATCACAGAAGTGCAAGTTACTTTTGCCAAGGGCACTGACACAACCCCATAGCATGACAGACCTTGGCTTTTGGACTTATTGCTGGAAACAGTCTTCTTTGGTGCACACGGAGCACACATCATCCATTTCTCCCCCATAATACCTGAAATATTGATTAATCTGACCACAGTACATGTTTTCACGGTGTGATAGTACATCGCAGATGTCTCAGAGCCCTGAGAAGTTGGTGTCACTTCTGGACACTGTTAACATAGGGCTTCCTTTTGGCACAGTACAGTTTTCCCTGGCATTTGTGGATGCAACTACGTATTGTGGTACTTGACAAAGATATGTGAAAAGTAGTTCTGAGCACATCTGGTGATATTGCTTATAGATGAATGAGGATTCTTGATGCAGTCAGAGATCAGGGATCACAGTTGTTCAGCTTAGGCTTGCATTCTTGTCCTTTACACATTAAAATTCCTCCAGTTTCCTTACATTTTTTAATTATGATATGCACTGTTGAAGGTGAAATATCCAAATGACTTTCGATCTTTCTTTGAGGAACATTGTTTTTAAACATTTCAATAATTTTCTCACATATTTGTAGGCAAACTGACGATCCTCAGCCCATCTTTGCTCCTTTCTTGGATGCTGCTTTTGTTTAAAATCATAATTACAGTCACATGTTAACACCACCTGTTTTAAATCATATAATTATTAAATAAATTTACCTTATTACTAGCTTTTACGTTTTCTGATTTGGGGTTGTACACAAGAATAAAAGAAAAGAAGTTCAGTTTAAATTACAAATTATTTAAAATGATTTCATAATTAAATCTATAATTTAATTTTAAACTTAAAATTTAGCGTTCCTGTAAAATTAGCTTAAATGCCTAAATAAATGCATACCCAAAGTAAATTGATATGTCAATTAAAAGGGCAAAGGTCAGCGGCCATTTTCCTTTCAATATATTAGTATTGCTTACATTTAAAAACACATTACACAACCGAACACATCATAGATTTGATTGCTCCAGCAACTAGTTTGAAATGATAGCAGCTCTACTGGAAAAAACAGCTTAAACCAGCCTAGGCTGGTTGGCTGGTTTTAGCTGGTCGACCAGGCTGGTTTTAGAGGGGTTTTGGCCATTTCAAGGCTGGTTTCCAGCCATTTCCAGCCTGGTCTTCGCTGGTCACGCTGGAAGATGACAAGCTAAAACCCTCTTGACCAGCCTAGCCAAGCTGGAAGCCCAGCCAAAACCATCTATGTCCAGCTTAAACCAGGCTGGTCAAGCTGGTTTTAGCTGGATTTAGCTGGTCATTTTCCAGCCTGACCAGCTAAGACCAGGCTGGAAATGGCTGAAAACCAACCTGGAAATGGCCAAAACTCCTCTAAAACCAGCCTAGGCTGGTTTAAGCTGGATTTTTCAGCAGGTGGTGCATTCCTTGGATGTTTATCGATAAATAAACGGGTTGTGGACTAAATATTTCACTGAATCTGATTGGCTGGACCCTTTGCAGTGTAATTACACCCTGTTTGTTGCAATGTTATGGATCTGTGGACAGACGGGAAGCATAAAATGTGAGTTTTTTCAGTTTTGTTATTGTTTCTATGATTATCGACATTTTGACAAAGACTCAAATTGTGCCTGCTGCTGTATGTTCATTGTATCTTAAAATGGTTGGAATAGTTTTAATCACAAGAACCTCAGCTTTCAAAAGATATATCACATGTTTAGTCTTTATGTGGGAAGCCGATATATTTAGTGATGTTTCCCCAAAGTTCGGCGGTACGTCAGAACATTCATTCATTTTCTTGTTGGCTTAGTACCTTTATTAATCCAGGGTCACCACAGCGGAATGAACTGCCAACTTATCCAGCAAGTTTTTACGCAGCAGATGCCCTTCCAGCCATAACCCATCTCTGGGAAACATCCATACACACATACTCATACACTACGGACAATTTAGCCTACCCAATTCACCTGTATCACATATCTTTGCAACATGCAAACTCTACACAGAAACGCCAACTGAGCCGAGGTTCGAACCAGCGACCTTCTTGCTGTGAGGCGACAGCACTACCTACTGCACCACTGCCTCGCCTACGGCAGAATAAAAGAACTGGTTAAACTAAAGTACAAATCTCGATTAATATGCAATTAAGTGTTTTTAAACAAACTCATACATTAACCAAAAGTGTTATTGTCACTTTAAACAGCAACATTTTGTTTTTGTATGTTCATAAAACTAAAGTAAATTGTGAAATACACGATAAAAATTGCTGGGTTCCACACAATTCTTTTATGTTGTCTCAACACAAATCGATTAAGTTAACTTTTATAACAAATTTAAGTGGATTAAACATAAAAAAAAAATAATTAAGTGTCCCTAAAAAAGAATTGCATTGTTTCAGCTCATTTTAAATAAATAGTATAAACAAGCAGCAAAAGTCATTTTTTGAGTCTAACAAATGTTATGCATCAGTAAGAATCAGTTAGAAGCGTATAATATGCAAACTGTGTGATTCGTAGTTTCCTCAAATCTTGGCTGCTGTAACCGGCACAGATTGTTACCAGGGTCTCTCATGTCCTAACAAACATATCTGTGAAGTGCTTCCTAAGAGTCATAGGCACAAAAGAAGCAATGGAAAAGGACAGCAGGGTGTGGATGTTTCTCTGGTAACCAGCAGCAGGAGGAGGCTTTCTGTCTGTCACCTCTGTGTGCCCGACATTCACTGTCTCCATGTGGATCTGTGTTCCTTTCATTCAGCTGCACATAATCCTCAGAAAGTACCACTCTTTCCACGTCATCTTAAACAAGGGCTTTCATTCCATGGGACCAACAAGAAATGGTTTCAAGCTGTGTGTAACAGCTGAGTATGATCTGGCCACTCCAGCGGAAGGTCCTTTTGATTGTGGTTTCAATGAAACTGAACATGTCAGTGGTGCTTTGTCCCTGAAGAGTGTTATGGAGCTTATTTGAGACACAATAAAAGTGCCACATTAACTTAAGCATCAACATGACCCTTTAAAAGATTCATGAAGCATCATATTTCTATACATAATAGTTTTAATAACTCATTTCTAATATCTGATTTCTTTTATCTTTGCCATGATGACAGTGAATAATATTGTACAAGATATTTTCAGGATGCTAGTGTAATTTAAAGGCTTAACTAGGTTAATTAAGTTAATTAGGCAGGTTAGGCTAATTAGGCAAGTTATTATATAACAGCGGTTTGTTCTCAAGACAATTAAAAATATAGCTTAAAGAGGCTAATAATATTGATCTTAAAGTGATTTTTAAAAAATAAAAAAACTGCTTATATTCCAGTCAAAATAAAACAAATAAGACTTTCTCCAGAAGAAAAAAATATTACAGAAAATACTGTGAAAAATTCCTTGCTCTGTTAAAAGTCATTTAGGAAAAATTTGAAAACGAAATTCACAGGAGGGCTAATAGTTTGGACTTTGACTATTAACAGTATCTATTTGTCAATGCTTCATTAATACTGTAACGGTCATGTTCTGTTCCCAAATGAAGCACCCAGGTCTGTGGGTCATTTCGGGATCACTGCTTATTCCTATATATTGTAACTCCAGTAGAAGAAATAGAGTGGTTTTTAAAGCATATTTTCTAAAGCACAGTATAAAATGGACTCAAAATTAAGTCAAAAATTAGAAGTAGAATCATTCTGTGGCAGTAAGAGGTGCTTTTGGTGCAGCTGTAAACAAAGCAGTCCTGCATTTAAAGGTGAATCTTCTAAAGCATTAAAATACTATAATGTTTGCAGATATTTAAGAAACATGCCAAGTGAATATTCTTGTTTACCTGAAAAACAATGCTAAAGTCAGATATTCTGCTTTGAAAATGGGCATTTTGTGTCGGTTGCCTTGTTGGAAAATTGATCTACATAGTAAAAGCGCAATAGAAATACAGATAAATAAAATAAACATGACTTTCTATTGGTGGTAAAAAATTATGGGTAATAAAAATTACACATTTTGCCTTGGAAGTTGGCACTTTAAAAAAAAGGTAAAGGATTTAATTTTAACAAACAATAATAATCCTGTTCTGAAATTGAACAAAGACTTTGGGTTCACATGAGGGCGAGTAAAGGATTACAAAAGTATCATTTTGGGTGAACTAACCCTGTAAGCCTTAGTGTGGGGGTGTAAGCTGCTCCTGTAAAAATAAATTACGGCTGTTCTTTGTCAAGAGACCTTGACTTAGAAGTGGTTTTCAGGGAAACAATGCAATGATATAAAATCTAGGTCATGACCTCCTTTATGGACACACTTAACCTTCTACTCTTCGTTCATGTGGAAAAAGTAGTGAGGCCTCATCCAATGACTTAAGGCTGATTTATACTTCTGCGTCAAACGCCGGCGTATGCTACGGCGCTGACGCAAAGCTCTTTGCCGTGGCCGTCGGCGTCACTGACGTGCACCTCTCAAAAAATGTAACTACACGTCGCAACGACGCATAGCGCAAGCTCTGTGATTTGTTGGCTTGGTAGCGCTGACGAGTCTGGGCGGGACCGAGAGCCGCGCGAATGTGGAGTCCCGTGAAGGAGCTCCGGATGGAAAGTTTTGTTTTGTGTTTACCTCATAGTTAAAGTTGTTGCACGTCCGCCGTTTCTTGCCTCAAATTGTGCGAGTTTGAGTCACTTGTACAACCAGGAAGTGTTCAGGAAAAGCAAAACAGAAGCGAAGAAACTCGACACAGAGGAACATTTACACCACACTGCCAACTAGCGTTTCGGAAGTGTTAATGCAGACCAACAGAGACAGCGCGCAGAAGTATAAATGCACAGCTGCGCACGTTGCTTGCGTCGTGAGTTACGCCGGTCACTTGACGCAGAAGTATAAACCAGGCTTTAGCCTAACAGCAGATCACAAAACTTCACCACTCTTTTCTGCAGCTCATTACAAACAAGTGTACACCTATACAATTTAGGACATTTCCTGCACTGTAGTTTCAGTTTCCTTTATTTTTATCATTCAAAACATCACAATAGATGTAATGCAGAACGAAATGATGGTACATCGACACTCAGCAAGAACATAAATAAAACTGATATTTATGAAGAACAACTTAGCAGCAGAAAACACTGTAAAACCTAATATAATAAATAAGCTTTTCTAATATATACAGTATATATTATAGTCAAAGTTATTTAGTCCCGTTAAAATTATTAGTCCCGTTTGTTATTTTCCCCAATTTCTGTTTAACAGAGAGCAGATTTTTTCAACACATTTCTAAAAATAATAGTTTTAATAACTCATTTCTAATAACTCATTTATTTTATTTATTTCTTGATGACAGTAAAAAGTATTTGACTAGATATTTTTCAGGAGACATCTGTACAGCTTAAAATGACATATAAAGGCTTAACTAGGTTAATTAGGTTAACTAGGCAAGTTATTGTATAACGAAGGTTCGTTCTATAGACTATCGAAAAAATCAAACAATTTTAATAGCTTAAAGGGGCTAATAATTTTGACCTGTTTTAATTTTGATTGTTTTAAAAAAAATATGAAACAGCTTTTATTCTAGCCAAAATAAAACAACTAAGACTTTCTCCAGAAGAAAAAATGTTATCAGACATACTGTGAAAATTTCCTTGCTCTGTGAAACGTCATTTGGTAAATATTTAAAAAAGAAAAATTATTCAAAGGGGGTCTAATAATTCTAATTGTAACTATAAATACCAATTCAAATCACAAAAGTGAATGAATAAATACGTAAATACATGCATTGCACATTTGCAGTATTTAATACCTTCATAATGCACCGAAACACAGCTACTCTCTCAGTAATGTTCATGTTAGCCATTTAGCAATAAAGCTAGACACTGCATTAGAAAATAGTATAAATTTTTTTGTAATTTGATGCAAAAATTATATAACATATGCATGAATACATATAAATACACATACATTTAAAAAATCTAAATATAAAGGAAATATCTGAACTATAAAGCATATAAGATTATTATGACCGTTAAACGTGTCATTACAGTCTTGTAAAAAGGGTCCAGGGAGAGATGTGGACTTCCCCTCCTCCTTGCTGCTCGGAATCAGCTCCTCTGATTTTGGCACACACCTGTGAAACCTCGATTCTTGGTTTCTTCCCATTACAGAGGATGACAATAAGCACTGGTATCTGTAGAACAACAACAACAACCAGCTCTTTATCCACTTGTGAATGGCACCTGCCCCTTAATGACCTGCCGGACAGCTCTTAATGGATCATTTCCTCCCTGCAAGTCACTCCAGCACAACCACAGCAATCATGCAGCATTTCCTGTTAACCTCTCATCCTGGGACTATGATCCCCCTTCCTCCCAGATTTAGGAACTGATATAGCAAAATCTCACAGGGAACTTAAGTATAATTACAAACAAGCAACAAATTAAAAGTAATCTGCGGTGTTGTAATTATCGTATCATAACTGCTGATCTCATAAAAACAGTCATTCTGAAATGTGGGGAGTAGTGGTGTCAAAATTAATTGTTTGCTAAAGAGAATGATTCGGTATCAGTTTAGTAACGGACCATAACAGACAACTATAATGTCCTGAGAGTTTTCTGACATCATTTATTGCAGTGCACGATTGTAATTAGCATACTGTAGCACAGTGGAAAAAAAAGATTCATTGGATTTACAAATTTTTTTTATAACCCAGGCTCATTCTGATTACGTACTTTTATATACATTTCTGGAGAGCACCAAATACATCCCCCAGAGGCCGCTGTGTACGCATTTTTAGGTCTCAAATTTCCATCGCGAATGCCATTTGGGTCTGCTCTTCTCACGTAAATCCACTAGAGGTTGCTATCAACAGACTTACTGACCGACCGATACCCCCACCCACCCCATCCCTAAACCCAACCGATAGTGTTTTAAAAAGCACAGGTTGACCAGTGAGCACCCACTACCATTAACCCAACCCAACTGTAGCAATCTACAAAAGCCCTAACAGTAGCCTGTTTTATACCACATTTTCAGATTTGGCCACATTCTCACCCTCGAACCCCATCGTCTTGGTCAACTCCGCTCTGTGTCTCAAATCCTCAGACGTACAGGTAACACTTTACAATAAGGTTCATTAGTTAATGCATTTACTAACATGAACTAATCATGAACAACACATGTACAGCATTTATTCATCATAATTGAACATTTACTAATTATTAACATTCAAGTCCATGCTTGTTAACATTAGTTAATTCACCACGAGTTAACATGAACTTACAATGAACTACTGTATTTTCATTAACTAACGTTAACTAACATGAACAAATACAGTAGTAAATGTATTGTTCAATGTTTGTTCATCTTAGTAAATGCATAAATTAACATTAACTAATGAACCTTATTGTAAAGTGTGACCTACGGACACAGCGAGCGAGCCACTGGACAAACTGGTAACAGCGAAAGAGCTGTCCACATGGGGGTAAGCTGCTAGCGCAAAAAGGAACAGCATAATACTGCCTCGTAGCGTTTGTTTTAGTGACAAAACGCAGCCATATGTTCCTCTGGCTACATAATTTGTGCTCTCCAGAAATGTATTTAGGGGTACGTTTTTAGAATTAGCCTATGTTGCTTTTTTAAGGCAAGATGTTGCAATCAATTAATATGGTCTTCAATTAAATACACTAATTAAGTTGAACATTACTAGATTTAATTTGTTAAAATTCAGCCCATATAAATTGTTTGCAAACCTTACCTTTTACCTAACCCTAAAACACTTACCTTTAAAAAAACATAGTCTATCCAATGAATCAGTTTTTTTTTTTTTTTCAGCGCATTGTATAGTGCATGTGAGTAGCATGCTATGGTGAGGAGCATGCGAGTATGGCGAGGGAGGTCAGGTACATTTAGGCACTTTTCTTTGCTAGTGAGTTTATTGCAACAGTCTGAAAGCACAGTGGAACTCAAGATATATGTCTATATATGCTACCGCTAAGGTCACACTGTGTCAAAAATAAAATAATAAAAGATATATGTCTATATATGCTACCGCTAAGGTCACAGTGTGTCAAAAATAAAATAATAAAAACAATATCTGTTTTTTTCAACATCTTGCAGCCCTAAGTGATATACACTCACCAGCCACTTTATTAGGTACACCTTACTAGTTCCGGGTTGGACCTCCTTTTGCTTTCAGAACTGCCTTATTCTGTCGTGGCATAGATTCAGCAAGATACTGCAAATATTCATCAGAGATTTTGGTCCATATTGACATGATAGCATAATGCAGTTGCTACAGATTTGTCGGCTGCACATCTATATTGCGAATCTCCCATTCCACCACATCTCAAAGGTGCTCTATTGGATCGAGATCTGGTGACTGTGGAGGCCATTTGAGAACAGTGATCTCATTGTCATGTTCAGGAAACCACTCTGAGATAATTTGCGCTTTATGACATTGCGCGCTATCCTGTATGAAATAGCCATCAGAAGATGGGTACTCTGTGGTCTTAAAGGGAGGGACATGGTCAGCAATACTCAGGTAGGCTGTGGCGCTGACACGATGCTCAATTGGTACTATTGGGCTCAAAAAAAATGTGGCTGGTTAAAAGTTTGCATTTATGAGCAGTGTGCCTAATATGGACAAAAATTTATGGACAGGTGTACCTAATAAAGTGGCCGTTGATTGTATATGACTATGTATATGTATTTAATTGCACTCAAGAAGTAACACTGAAAATGGTGGATGTTCTGCATCATGATGCATGACGATATCAGATTGATCCAAATCATGATAATGGTAATTAAACTGAACCGTGAGACCAGTGTAGGTTCACAACACTAGTGGGCAGCATACACTGAAAATTCAGTAGTTCGGTAGTTGTATGTTGTACTTATGTAGCACTGCCATTCCTAACTACCTCTCTCTCCATTTCTCTCTGTTCTGGCATGTTTGATTAGTTAGCATAGTGCTAAGGGTGATAAATGTGACTGAATTCCCACAATGCACTAGTCCTAGTAGAGTGAAGCCGAGTGGAGGGGGGAAGGGAAGTTGCTCAGACCACATGGCTCCATTAGCCTGATGGAGTTTTTATTAAATTAGCCAAGGCAGTCTATGGATGCCTCCTCTTCCAACAGCACATGAATAGAAAGAGAGATAGTGTGTTTGTGTGTGTGTGTGTGTGTGTGTGTGTGGGAGAGAGAGAGAGAGAGAGAGAGAGAGAGAGAGAGCACAGCTCACTCAATCACATTAGAGTTCTTATTTCATTTGCGAAAGCACATGGGGAGGGTCACTCTGCCATGGGCGAGAAAAGACAAGGGCTCATAAATAGGGACATATAGAGGAGATGAAGAAAAGCAATGAAGGGGTGGAAGGGACGGGTGGCAAGGGCGGCAATTTATCGCTATGTGGCAGAGTGACAGCTATAGTTTGCTTTCTGCCAAAAGGAATTTCTAAATTGGATGAATTCATTCTGAACTCCATATTGTTGTCAGCAGGTGTGAGTTGTGAGTTTGTTCAGGATAGCATACTACTCCTATTTAAGCTATAGTATACTGTAGGACGTAGTATGTTCATTCATTCATTTTCTTGACGGCTTAGTCCCTTATTAATCTGGGGTCGCCACAGCGGAATGAACCACCAACTTATCCTGCAAGTTTTTACGCAGCGGATGCCCTTCCAGCTGCAACCCATCTCTGGGAAACATTCACATACATTCATTCACACACACACTCATACACTACGGACAATTTAGCCTACCCAATTCACCTGTACCGCATGTCTTTGGACTGTGAGGGAAACCGGAGCACCCGGAGGAAACCCACGCGAACACACGGAGAACATGCGAACGCCACACAGAAATGCCAACTGAGCCGAGGCTCGAACCAGCGACCCAGTGACCTTCTTGCTGTGAGTTGAACGTGCTACCCACTGCGCCACCGCGTTGCCGGACGTAGTATGTATGTATACTATTTCCTGGACGACCTATTATTGGCTACAAAGCCCAAGATTTTTTTTTTCCCCCACAATGAAATGCACAGTACTTGATTCCATTCACAATAAAATGTGTTCAGAGTGGCAGATACTTGA
The DNA here is from genome assembly GCF_052040795.2 of Danio rerio. Taxonomy (NCBI): domain Eukaryota; kingdom Metazoa; phylum Chordata; class Actinopteri; order Cypriniformes; family Danionidae; genus Danio; species Danio rerio. The sequence goes on from NC_141027.1 coordinate 70,938,055, forward strand.
CCGAACTTTGAAATTCAAAGATATTTTTAATGTAAAAGTCAATGTTTCTGAGTGAAATGCCTACTTTACTACATCCAGTCAGCTCACAGTAGAAAAAACAAGCCACACCCACTACAGTGTACATTCAAAAAACTTGATCAGTAGCTCGCCATGTACGTTGGCGGACTTGAGACGCAGAGAGGAGTTGACCACGTTGACGACATTCGAGTCTGGTGAAGAACAGTTCTAGAAAGAAGGTAAGACAAAAACAGAAGCAAAAAATAAAAAAAAATAAAATAAAAAAATAAATCACAGGGTGAGAATGTGGTAAAATCTGAAAACATTGTAAAATTCATGTGAGGTCTTTTCTTTTTCTGGTGCTTTTGAAAACACTATTGGTTGGGTTTAGGGAAGGAGGAGGGTGGATCAGTCAGTTGACAGCTACCTCTGGTGGATTTACACAAGAGCAGCAGGTGCAAATGGCACTTATAGAAATTTGCACCTCGTAGAAATTTGCACCTCATAGAAATTTGAAATCTGAAAAAGCGTACACAGCGGCCTCTGGTGGACTCGTGAAACTAACTGCAAAAAAAATGCAGCTCCAGGGACATATTTGGCGCTCTCCAGAAATGTATATAGCGGCGAGTTTTCAGTAAGAGCCTGTGTTGTTTTTTTTACAGGTGCTGTTTTGTAAAGAGACGCTCAACCAGGATGAAAAAATAAATAAAAAATATGTAATGGACATTTATCTAAACAGTAAGAAACGGAGAGACAATTAGCCTGAGAGAAATAGCTGGCTCAGACACAAGGAATGTAAGGTCACTTCAGGTAAATCAGGAAACTTTGTGAATTCACCCTATTATTAGTATCAGTGTTGCTGTGTAATTCGGGAAAATGAAGCGAGTCTGTCAAAACAATGCCACAATTCTAATAAAACAGACAACAAAGCAGCAGTAGGAAGAGTAACATCAGACTATTAATGACAGCCCTGCTCACAGACAGTTTAATGTTGGCGTCTGTGGTCCACATTACAACCGGTGGCCTGTAAAACATGGCCTTTCCCAAAATTTCTGTCCAAGGTCATGAAGCGCAAGAAACTAGACTGTATGTATGCAGTTCTTTTCAATAACCTTAATTTGTTTAACTCAGAAGTGCTTTATTGTATCACATTTGTAGTGTAAGTGTAATTAATATAATATTAATGACTTAATAGACACTTTAAAAGTACACTTTATGACTTTCTCATCATACTTAGATACACTTTTGAAAATGCACTTTGAAATACTGTTAAAATTAATAGTTTTTAAGCACTGTTTAAATGAATGTTTTACAAAAAAAGAAAAGGCTGATTCTTTCAAATTTACATTTAAGTTCCCATGAGAACAAACGTCTGATAATAATCTCAGAGCTTAAATCTTTCAACCCCTTCTCTGAGCATCATACCTTACCAGAAGACTGACCACATCGGTTTCCTTTCCCATCCTCCCTTTTTTATTCTCATTCTATCACTGTAATCCTTTCTAAATTGGTCTGCTTTAATCAAGATGATCGAGAGTAAAACTATTCATGTTTAATGTTATTCTGAAGGTCTCAGGAATCTGCAGATTTTTAAATTAAATTAAATTCAGTTCATCTTTATTTCTACATTTTACAATGTAGACTGTTTCAAAGTAGCTTAACATGGATGTTCTAGTAAATTGAAATTGAAACTGTGTCAGTCCAGTTTTCAGAGTTAAAGTTCAGTTTACAGTAGTTCAGTTGAGTGTGATTTGATTTTCACTGCCACTTTTCACAGTCCAAACACTAATCAGTCCCAATAGAGTCTGCTTATTTACTTGTAAATGAGTGTAAATATAAATATATATATATAGTTTTTATATTAAATATACTAATATTATTAACCAATCTATAAAAGTTTTTGTGATTTATAAATAATACAGATTGTAAAGTAATATTTTCTAGTAGAGAGCTGTTATAGTATAGTAAAACTTGCTTTGCTTCTCCAACAAGTAGATCTAATTGGATTTGAATTGTATATCTTGAATAAAAGTTTTTTATTTTGTATTATTTTTAAAATTTATTTTTCTGTACAGAAATAGCAAAACAGCTCTCCAGATTCTGTCTGGCCCTACTCTCAGTACATCTGGCAAAAAAAGTATCATTCCTTTACAGCTATACTGTAGTTTACTTAAAAGTGCCAATTTAATCACTCTTTACTTACCCTCAAGTGGTTTATGATTTTCTTTCTTTTGTTAAATACAGAAGAAAATATTTTAAAGAAAGCTGATAACCTGTTATACCAGAAAATTCTGATGTCATTAATCAGAAATGACCTCTAAATGGCTGCACTTGTATTTGTAAACATAATAGGGGTCAGGCTTTTGTTGATGATTTCACTTTTGTTTAAAACTTTAGCATTTACACTGCCGTTTTTCTTTCAGAGACATCCAAAGGCAGAAGTGCTAACCACAGCTAAATGTTTACACATTTGACAACATTACATATTTTGTGGATGGATAAGTATTGTGAAGAACTTCGATGAAAACATATGGAAAATATTCAAAGGCTTTTATTTCCATAAACAGCGCGGATGCGAATGTGTCTGAATGTTCTGATTGGCTGGAGTAGATGTCTTACCCAACTGAGTCTGTTTTCTCTCAAGAATTTTTTTTTTTCTTTACTTTCGCCAATTGGTGAAGTTTTTTTTTTTTTTTTCTCGTCACTGTCGCAACTAGCTTGCATGGTTCGGGATCGGTAGTGCTACGCATCGTTGGATTTGCTCTTCAGTGTTTGGACTCACAGTAGTTATTATTAAACCACACTGAACTGAGCTAAACTGAGCTGAACTTAAACTCTGAAAATTGAACTGACACTGTTTCAATTTACTATGATCTTCTATGTGAAGCTGCTTTGAAACGATCTACATTGTAAAAGCGCTATACAAATAAAGGTGAATTAAATTGAATTGAATTACGTCAGCACGCTCTAAGCATAAACGCGCTTTTTCAGGCAATTTTTCTTCTACGCTCACACAGAGTAGCATTCTGGGAAATTACAGGTTATGTTAAAACTTCTCTTTCTGGAAAATTGCTGAAACAAATTAACCGGTCTTTTCAAAAAGGACCTGTTCACACATGATCCCTCTCCAGAAAAATTTTCCAGTAATTTTCCGGAAAGGTCTGTATGTGTAAAAGGGGCAACTGATATTTTATTGTTTTTAGGTTTTGTTGGAAAGTAACCAAAATGCAACGTCCGTCCAACATTGGACGTCGGCCAGGCATTGGAATCTTACCTCAACCAAATTTTAATTTCTAATTAAAATGCTCCCACGATGTTGGGATAAAATGTCGATCTGACGTCATGTTGACCTCCTGTGACAACATTTATATAAACATTACAATAAACATTTTCATCTATATTCTGATTTCCTCCTAAAACATATTAAGCACATCAAAGGCTGTTATTGAGAAATCCCTGTTACTGAAATGAAATGAGTCTTCGATTAACTCTCTTGAGCTATGACTGAGCAATAAAACTGTCCTGTGGGAAAACTGTTGAAGAGGGAGGCGTAATGCATCTACAGGAGTGGCCAATCAAAGATCCATAGGCTTTATCCCACAGTTGGGTGTGCACAACAGAAAAAAACATTCACTGTCATACATGCAGCCCTTCTTTAACATCCCAAAAATATCTTTGTTCAAATCTAAGAGCCAAGAAAGAAGTGCGACAGCATGTAAGTTATGGACCTCAGACCTTTAAAAGCCGTCACCCACCTATGAACCTCTCTCCCACACTTCTAATCCTTTAATCTTTTTTATTTTATGGTACCCGATGGGAAAACTTGCCCCATTTGTGGTCACCGAGATGTGCAGAAGCATGTAAACAATACCAGAGCCAGCGCACGCAAACAGAGCAGGTCATCACAATGGGGACTCATGGGGTTATTTATTAAACTCCAGGTGAATCTGAGCATTTCTGCGTGGTTTGTCATGGGCGTTTAACGATGGGTGTGTTAGCTTTAGCTTGTAGCGATAGAGATCTCAGGGAGGACTGGGCTTTTTTTGAAGGCAGGATTAGACAGAGGGACACAGCAGGCCCCGAATGGAGGCATTAAGATCTATTACAACAGTCCTGACCTCATAGGCAAAGCATGGAATCTGTGTTATTGCACACTGGTGATCACAGGCAAACTGTCACTGCCGGCAGGCCGAAGGTCAAACATACTCACATTAAAAACAAAAGAGTTCTTCACACCTCAGTGTATATAGTTTACAACATCCTTCTGAGAATGAAAGAAAGATTGCAGCTTTATAAAGCAGATTCTAATGTTGTTGTTTTTTAAAGGAATGATTTTTGCTGTGTTCAAACTACGTATTTACAATAAGTTGAAACAACACAATTCTTAAGTTGTTTTTGAGATAACCTAATTGTTTTTTTGTTGAATGTACTTAAATTGGCAAAAATTCTTAAGTTAATTTAATTGATTTGTTTTGGAACAACATGAATGTATTGTGTGAAAACTAGCTATTTTAAAAGGTCACGAAACACCAAAACACATTTTTTGAGCTGTTGACAGTCCCACACATGTGTCCCACACTGCTAAAAACACTATTAGGACACCTATATTTCAGTAAAAAGTGTAAATTGGTTGTTTTTGCGTTATTTCAAGCAAATTCGTACCTTTCTGTTTGAAACAAATTTTTGAAGCTGCGTCACGGCCATTACATAATAGCGTTGTATTCCAGCGTGCAGACTAGACGTCTGTGCCAGAGTGAGTCTTATTATGTCTTACAGTGTGACGCAATAATGCATGAGTAAGGCTTGGTTCAAACCAATCAGCGCACTCTATTGTGCAACTTAATTAATATTCATTACTGTCACAGTGTTTAGACGTTGTATTGGCAAAACAAGCGTGAAGTGTTGCTTTTTTTAGTTTGCTGCAGTTATGTTTTGTTTTCATTTTCTCTCTGTGAGAGCTCAACTGGACTCACGTGTGGATTAACAGTGTACGCGACGCTCAAAGGATTATCTTACATCTTGTAAAAGGAGTAAAATAGGCGCCCTTTAAGCATTCATTTAGTTGTTCAAGCATAAAACGAGATGATAAACCGTGTAAACTCTAGTGTCGTCAGTGGGAGCAGGCTAGTGCAGAAACTCTATTGAAAATACTGGGGTGAGATCAATTTTCATATTTTAAAGAGATGGCAAGGGAAAATGAAATTTAACATAGTGCTTCTTGTGCGGTCTGAAACCCACTTTATATCTATGTCAGGCAGAGAAGATCACTTATTTTTAAAGAGCCAATCTTAACTGTGGTGGTTTTTTCATTCTTCACTTTCGCCAATTGGTGAAGTTTTTTCCTCGCTGGCTTGCATAGTTCGGGACCTGTGGAGCTGCACATCGATGGATTTGTTCTTCAGTGTTTGAACTCTCAGCAGTGAAAATTAAACCACACTGAACTGAACTAAACTGAACTTTAACACTGAAAACTGGACTGACACTGTTTCAATTTACTATGATCTTCTACGTTAAGTTGCTTTGACACAATCTACATTGTAAAAGTGTTATAGAAATAAAGATGAATTGAATTAAATTGATTTTGTAATGGAAAGACAATTCACCGGAAGCTGTCGGGCTGACTGTCTGAAAATTAAAAGTTTGTGTGCACATACCCCATTCTCATCTATTTTACAAGAGACTTCCTAAGCTTTGCTATGCATAAATTCTCGTTTAAAGAACAAATTGAAAGGATATTTAGGCAAAAAAAAAAAAAACACAACTAAGGCCCCGTTTACACTAGTACGTCTTAGTTTTAAAACGGTGTTTTAGATCAAAAACGATCTACGTCCACACCAGCGTTTCACCTAGCGCTTCTGAACATATCCCCGTCCACACTACGCCGCCACAAATGTATATCACGTGACCATTCGCGCACTCTGGGCATGCGCGTTCTAGTATAAGTAGAAAGCATGTGTCCCGCTCGGCATTTGGTTATTGTTAGTCAACAAACGCCGGTTGAACAATGAACGCGATGGCAAAGAAAGCAAGAGAGGTATTTTTGTGGACAGACGACGAGGTCGAGCTGTTACTAAACGTAACAAATAAGTAACAGCGCAATGACTCCTAAAACAGACAATAGTGCAAACAACGCTCCCATTTCTGTGTCCATGTTGTTGTTTACAGTGAAGGCTGGTCTGCTGTCTTCCGATAGCATTAAAGTCGTGTGTTATAGTCATGTGATAGGAGCTTGACGAATAAGGGAAGGATACGCAATGAAACAAAAGCCCTAATCAGGTAGCGAATCTCAGCAACCCCGTCTCTGTTTTCAGATGTCTTCGTTTTCCACCTTCCACACTGAGACGGAGCAGCAGCATTTCAGAATGAAAACGGCCTGTCCAGCGTTTCCAAAACCCTCCGTTTTTGGCACTCAAAAACTCCGGCGTAGTGTGGACGGATGGCGTAACCGAAGCAAAACTTATGCGTTTTCAAACTAAAATGCATTAGTGTAAACGAGGCCTGATAAATAACCAATTTACATAAAGAAGAGCACATCTTCTATTCACACCCTACATTTCTCTAAGGCGCACTAGCACCTCACACCCAGTCTGCTCCACCAGAAGTGATGTCATCCTCAAGTCTTCCGTCAGGAAATGCGAATCTGTCAATTGTAATCCCCTTTCCTCTCCCCCTTCCTCAAGGGCATGAGATGAGTGACCATTTTAACAGGCACCGCAGGAAGTCCATTGTTCTGGCCGCTTCACACACTTAAACCAAATAACCCTAGCAACCAAAGTATTGATGTCAGCTAGCAAAGGTTAGCCAAGAAAAACACACCCAACCCAGATCCCCTCAGAGCCTGCCAAACACACCTTTGTTTACGCATCATTTATCCATTCAGTGTGCTTCCAGCCTGAAAGGAACTGGATATCTCCTTTTACACTTCAGCGTGACAGATCAGCGCGGTCGCTGAAAAGCACACGTCGCAATTTGAGATCATTCTGTTGATTTAGGAAAAAGGTGCTGGGTGTGAATGACCTCTGACCCATTCATTGAAATTCATTATTAATGTCAAGACTCTAGGAAAGGCATTTTTTTAAACAACTTGATTCAACATTACATTGTCTTGCACTAAATACAGTTTATTTATTTGATTGTCTATTCATTCATTCATTCATTTTCTTGTCGGCTTAGTCCCTTTATTAATCCGGGGTCGCCACAGCAAAATCAACCACCATCTTATCCAGCAAGTTTTTACGCAGCAGATGCCCTTCCAGCCACAACCCATCTGGGAAACATCCACACACACATTCATACACTACGGACAATTTAGCTTACCCAATTCACCTTTACCACATGTCTTTGGGGGAAACCAGAGCACTCGGAGGAAACCCACACGAAGGCAGGGAGAACATGCAAACTCCATACAGAAACGCCAACTGAGCCGAGGTTCGAACCAGCGACCCAGCGACCTTTTTGCTGTTAAGCGACAGCACTACCTACTGCGCCACTGCCTCGCCCGTTTTGATAGTCGAATCCAACAATAAATGAACATAGCGAATATTTTTATTAATACATTATATGGATACACACACTATATATATATTGAGGGGATGGACAATGAAACTAAAACACTGGTCAATTTAGTGTTGGATGTTTCATGGCTAAATTTGACCAGCCTTGTGGCCAATTTTTATTGATTGCACATTCCAACCGGGAGGGCTGCTGTAACTTTAGAGTTTGAGCATGCAAAGTTCTGTCGTATGGCGCCGCGAAAAGGGGCACAATTAAACAAGATGATTAGACATTAAAAAAGCAAGCGATTGCTTCATATTTTACATTTCTGTACAGAGAGGTCATGTTTTGATCCTCGATTGGTCTCAAGTACTCAAGCAATGCGATTTCGCAGGTCAGAGTTCACCAAGCTTGAACTTTGCCCCGCAGCGAACTGCAAAACTTGACGCAAGACCTTGCGTTTACGGTTTGACGCATTCACGTGTGTATGAATGGAAGTCTATTGGGAGAAAAGTCCAGTGTGACCGCAGTTTTAAGCTCATTGGCTGATCTGTGACTAAGACAGCAAGTCTTTATGATGCATCAAAAGCCACAGTATCCAGGTTACTGTCAGCAAATCACCAAGAGAGATGAACGATATCCAACAGGAGTTACTGTGGATGCAACCCAGCCAGCACAAGATCAAGCTCTTGTGTGTTTTTAACGTTGAAACAATTTTAATACAACATTTAATGTTAAATGTTAATGTTTAATGTTTTAAACCAGTGGTCACCAAACTTGTTCCTGGAGGGCCGGTGTCCTGCAGATTTTAGCTCCAACCCTAATCAAACACACCTAAACAAGCTAATCAAGGTCTTACTAGGTATACTTGAAACATCCAGGCAGGTGTGTTGGGGTAAGTTGGAGCTAAATCCTGCAGGGACACCGGCCCTCCAGGACCAGGATTGGTGACCCCTGTTTTAAACAATAGCCCCTTTCACACATACTTTCACACATGGGCAAGGTCTGTATGTGTGAACAGGCCCTTTTTGAAAATACCTGTAAATTTGTTCCAGCAATTTTCCGGAAAGAGAAGTTGTAACATTACTGGTAATTTGACGGAATGCTGTGCTGTGTGAACGCAGAATTAAAATTGCCGGAAAGAGCGCGTTCACACTGACGTGAGTCGAGTATGCCAGCCAGTCAGAACATTCAGACAAATTCACATCCACGCGGTTTATGAAAATTAAAGCCTTTGAATATTTTTCCAGACACATTTAGCTGCTAGATGTTAGTCAGATAACGTTTATATGTTCCTTCTTTATGCCAACTGTGTAAAAAAATTATCATCATAACATGTTTTTGATAAGCCGTTTGTTTACCTTCAAGCTTTGCTTCTTTCAGTTGCTTGATGCATGTGCATGTGAAGCAGCCGGTGAGCTCCAGCACACACACATATTATGTACATCTCGACAGGCCAAAGTATTCCTCCATGTGTTTTCACTGAAGTTGTTCACAAAACTGATCCATCCACAGAGTTTGTAATGTAGTCAAATGTTTACAAATACAAGCGCAGATGTCAGAATTTACTGGTATTTTGGAATGGATGTGTGAATGGTCTTTTCTGGAAAAATTCTGTAACGTCCTTGCATGTGTGAACAGCACTTTTTGGAATTTAAGGATATTTACTGGTATCACTGTGTGAAAGGGGTTAATGTTGAACAATAAATGGTTGAAAAAAAGTTATATAAATCCTTATATAAATTAAGGTTGACTTCTGTATGTTGAATCAACGTCATGGCTTCACCCTATATTCAAAAACATTCAGACGCTCCACAGAATTACAGTTACCAATCGAATTTGAATGAGTGCTTAATTTTGGTGGTTACCATGGTACCATCGGAGGACTCATTTGAAGTCTGAATCGTTTGAATCACCATTGAAATGCCGGCTGGGAAGAGAAAGCTTTCTGAAAGGGATGTCTGGGTGCTAACCCGGATGGTATTAAAAAAAACATAAAACCACAGCTGCCAAACTCACTGCAGAATTAAATGTACACCACACCTCTCTTGTTTCCACTAAAACTGTTGGTCGGGAGATCCACAGAATATACATGGCCGGGCTGCAATAGCCAAACCTTGGGTCACTAGTGTCAGTGCCAAACATCGATTTCAATGGTGCCAGCAGCGAAAATTGTGGGCTGTGGACAATGTAAAACATGCATGGTTCTCTGACGAGTCCACCTTCACTGTCTTTCCCACATCTGGGAGAGTTACAGTGTGGAGAAGCCCCAAAGAAGCACACAACTCAGACTGTTGCATGCCCAGAGTGAAGCATGGGGGTGGATTCATGAATGATAGATATATATGTGCATGTGTGTGTGCGCGTGTGTGTGTGTTCACAAAATAAAAACTATACTAAAACTAAAATAAAAACAAAAATATTGAAATTAACTAAAACTAAACTGAAAATATACAGCAAATTTAAAAATATTATCAAAATAAATAATTAAAAAATGTTTATATATAAAAAAATATGTATATCTGTTGTGAGCAATTTTTGCTTTGACTGCATTTGTGTTCCCTTTAGCTCAGATTTTCTCACCACAGGATTATTTCTTTTCCCCCTCAAAAACAAGCGGATCTTTTGTCGTCTACGAGACTCTGTCGGTAATAGAGTCCATTCATTTTCCTGTTCTTCTCTCTGGAACTCCTACATACTGGTCATTCCTGCATACTTGCAGACATCAGATGCATACCAAACAAGTCAACCGCTGGATAAAACATCATGTAAGTTTCTGTTGTATCTTTAAGAGTTCATTTATGCTTTACTTCAAAATGTTAAAGGGGAACCCTGGGTATTCAGATTTATCCCTTAATATAATGTAGGCTAAATGATTTCTCTTAATGAAATACGTATAAAAGACTATGATAGATTTACATTATTATTATTAGATAAAGTCCACATTGGTTTATAAATTTTTTGACTAAAGGGGCTGCCAATGATGTAAAATGGTTGATAACCTACTGGCACTCTGTCTGTTTTTATTGCCAATTCAACAAAAGTGGGAATACATGCCACATTATGTGGTTTTTACTTGACTTTTCAGACAGAAAAACTACACCAAAAAGAAAAGCGATGTATGTGTTCACTGTTTTCCTGATGAAAAGAAGAGAAAAAAAGGATGAGAAGATGACTTTGAAGAAATAGTTCATATAACAAATGAAAATCACCCAGTAATTTACTCACCCTCATGCCAACATCAGTGTATTTGTGTAACGAATGAGGCAGAGTCTCATTCATCCCACCACCAGAGGGAGTCCTCTCTAGTATATTCTCCACTAGATTCTGTGCTTCCTCTGTGGTACTTCCTGTTACCACCATATATAAACACACTGTCTGTTTTTTAATATGCATTCTTCAGTGATCTTGTGTAAATCATCAACTCCCAAAGTTCAGTTCCAAAACTCAAGACCGCAAGAACAGAGGATGTGTGAGACTTCCCGGATGTGTTCTGGATATCAAGAACGCACCAATGCAGACTTGAGCACCGAACTCACTCTAGAAGTCCCAAAAGTCATTGCGACTGGAGGTGGGAAACACTGTATTTTATTTAGATTTATTATTAAAGTTCAGAGATATAGCTTATTTATCTCAGGAGTTTCCCTAAAGGAGAAGGTGAAAGTAAACATTACCATGAAAATCTTAATAAAGGCATAAACAAATTAAGGGTGTTTATTTGCTGAAATGTGTATTAAAATCTATTTTATTTATTTTATATACATATATTTATAATGTTTTTATGCATAGTATATATTGTGAAAAGGGGAAAAACAATAAATCGTTGTATGGATGCTGTAAAGTTTAAATCCTATTCCACTAAAAACATATGACGGTCATGTGACCATTAGGAAGAACACAGTGTCTCATTTCTCACAGGATGCATTCTCTATAGACCACTTCCGCATTTTTCGAACGGATATACGTTAATGTAGTGCATTAAAACTTCCTGTTATCATATCGGCAAATATGAAAAATGGCAGAGTCGAAGATTCGCAGTTTCTGTTGTGCTCCAGGCTGTTCGTCTTCTAACCAAAAACAGCCCTACCTTTTATTTCATTCTTTTCCTCTGGATCCAAACCTGAAACCCAAATGGATACAGGCAATCTGAAGAGAGGAAGGGCATAGTTTTCATGTAAAAACAGGTAGCACCTATGTCTGCAGCCGGCACTTCGCTCCGGATGATTACAGTGGTGGCTGCGTCGTTCGTCGCCTGAAGAGTGGTGTTGTCCCGAGCCTATTCCCTTGGAACAACTTCACAGCTCCTTTGAGAAGGGAGTCAGTATATGACAGAATCTACAAACGTCAGTCTAAACAGCTATGCTGTGAAGATGGCGACATGGTGGCTAAGGCAGTAAGGATGGATCACGACTACATGACACACCCACCTGCATTGAGGTAAAGTTGGTTTTATATTCACACATTCGTTCTTTAAGAAGTCTATATTATTTACCATGTTACTTTGAATATTCGATCAAAATTAGCATGCAAATATGACTTGAAAACAACATTAACACTGGTTATTTGACTTTGAACAATGTTGTACTTTGATAGTCATTGGCTGCTAATATGATTTCGCTATTTAGAGTTTGCAAAGAATACTTTTCTAAAATTATATTGTTAAGGGGAAAGTCTGAATGTGCAAATATAAAACCAACTTTACCTCTATCCCACCTGCAGGTAAGATTGTTCATAGTGTATTTAGTTAACGCTAGTCAACTATGTGTACCGTTATGCATTTCCACCTGAACAAATTAATGTTAATAATATAAGCTGTTCACGAAACTCAACTAATAAAATAAAAAATACAAGAAATCTTAAAATATTTTTCAATAAAATACAATTATTAAGTGTTCATATAAAATGTTTTTTTTTTAATAATGAAACAATTTATTGCTGTGACATCTTGTAATTACACTAAGTTTTATCATACTCACATGTGTGGAAGTATTTAAAACAAGTGTGTTACAACTGGCCCTGTCCCGCTCTCCCCTATTTTAATTGCATGTATTTAATTACTTATTTAATTAACTTCGGAAGACAACTCAGGCTCGCCGAAAACACTCTAGCTGCCATTTCTCCACCAAAAAAACTCATACCGGAACTGGGTTTACACGTTGTTGACGTACTTCGTAAAAGGTCTATTCTTGCACTCTCCCGAGTTGGTTCTTCCGAGATGACCCGGCAAGACTGGTCTTCACAAGAATGCAAGTCCGTTCTCTGCGTTATTGGAATTGTGAAACAGCCACTGTGTAGACATTCTCTTTACGAATATCGCCAGTTCCACTGCCTTACTGAGCAATGTCTTTACTATTGTGTTTGCCTTGTTATGCTCATTTGCCTGCCTTTTGACTACTGCTTCTTTAGATTTTGGACTCTGCTTTGTTTGCCTGTTTTGGACTGCCTTATCGTTTGTATCGACATTTCCTCGTTTATGACTACGACTCTGCATGCACATTGCTGTTTGTTTATTAAACCTCCATCATTTGGATTCACACTATTTCCATGTTGTCACCTACGGCTCGCTCACAATTTGACTGTCAAATAACCACACACTAAAAAAAATGCTGCATTCCACACAATTGTTTAACGTTGTGCCAACACAAACTGATTGTTTACTTGCTTTTATATTGATTTAAGTAGATTGAACATAAAACATTTATGTTGCCAACCCCCAAAAATAAAGATCGTATCGCTTTAACTCATTTTAAATAAGTATTTTGAGTGTAGTCTCTTCAGTGGTCTTAAAGGGATACTGTAAAAATGCTGGGTTCCACACAATGACTGTAAAAAATATGGACGACGCGACAGCCCTTTTTCCCATTGAACGCCTTGAGGGCAAAACGCCTGCTTGACGGGCACAAACTGTCGCAAAAGACTGCTGAAATTGGAGCCTTGACATGCGCAGAAGGACTGTCTGATGGAGCCAGAGGAGGAGCCGCGAAAATGAGCGGAGTCGAGCTTCCAACCAAACGCTTTATGTAAAATCAACCACGCCCCCCGAACTTCTCAGCATGCGTTTGCTGTCATATCAACACAAATGGATGTAATAACGTTAGCAAATATGAGGGTTTTATATATTCAAACGCGCCAGCTCCGGACCGCAGCGCATAACCTACTCGTGGCGTCGCGGGCTGATTCCGGCTCGCATGCGGCAGCGCCGGCTGGCTCGGCTGCCGCATCTGGCTCGATTGACTTGGGCTGGAATCGGGTAGTGAGTCCAGGCATCCGGAGTAGGTCCAGCAGAGGTAGTCAGTCTGAGCTCTGAGGGGTAAGTCTCCGGCAGGCGAGAATCTAGCCGGAACTGTGTTTTGCTATCTGGGTGGTTAGGCGTGTATCAGCAAACTAATAAAGCCCGAAAAAATCCCTGAACTTAGCGAATAAACAGAGTTCCACCAGGATCATGTATGTCAGAAACTATAGTTTACTGCTGAACTCATTTTGTCATGGTAAAATAACACAGAAATCGAGTAATAACACTTCAGTCTCCTGCCGAAGCTCAGACGCGCTGCTTTGAGAAACTGTCAATCACAGCTGTCAATCACGATGACACGCCCAGCATTAAATTACTGCTAAAAACAAACTGTTTACAAAAATGAAGATCTGCACCTATTTCAGCACAATAACCAGTGCCTTAATCGACCAGAACCATCTTTCGGGACATTTTATTGCAAGTGTAATTAATTTTTTCATTTGGGCTCAAGTCTCCTTCATTAACACGGAGGAGGCGGGCTTTATGACTTGTACTGCAGCCAGCCCCCAGGGGGCGATCTAACGGCCGAGACCTTCACTCAAACGCTGGCTTGCGGCACACTTGGTTCCACACAATTGATTTGTTAGGACAACATGAAGGAATTAGGTTAACTTAGTTTACAAATTTAAGTGTATTTAACATAAAAAAAAATCAAGTTGTCCAAAAAAACCTCAAGAATTGTGTTGTTTCAGCTCATTTTAAATTAGTTTTAACAAACAGTAAATGTAATTGTTTGTGCAGATGTCGTAGTTTTAAAATCTTTACTGGCTCTTCCGTGCTGTATAATAGTGTTAGACAGTGACTTATTTTATTGCTTCCAAAAGTATTTCTGTTTTTTTTTTTTTAATTAGAAACCCCAAATCAACGACTATGGTGGTCAAATGTGCATTAGATGCGACTTAATGCACAATGTACAGTATCATAATGTCAGACTGTTTCTGGCTCACCGAGTGCATACATTGAACGTCACACACTGCACACCTAAACTAATGGTGACCCTAGTCCAAATAAATTTAGGATTTTTGTTTAAAGCCTATATGAAATCAAAATGTACAGTGTTTATTTTGTTAGTGCACTTTGTTATTCTTTACTTGAACAATACATGCGTGAGTCAATCCTCTGCAAAAAAAAGTTTGTGAAAATCCAAATCTGAGCATTTGCTTCTTTGTTTGGAGTGGATGTCCTTCTCTGATGATCTCAGTTTGACAGTTTCAGACACAATATTCTTAGCCATGCCCCTATTTACATTAGTTTGCTACTAGGCAATGAGACAAAGAGAAAACCACTCCTCCCAACTCAATATTCTGTTTCAGTTGGAGGTACATCAACTGTAGTTCTGGTAGTACCCAGAATGGCCAATCCCACTAAAGGAGGTCAAGCATTTTCATATATGGCTCCTAAACTCTGGAATAGCCTTCCTGATAATGTCTGAGGCTCAGACACACTCTCTCAGTTCAAAACAAGATTAAATCTTTTTAGTAAAGCATGTCAGTGTAGGATGCATGAGTGTGCTCTGTGCAGATGAGTGGGCTTGACAAACCATCTGTTGGACACACTTTTTTCCAAATTTTATTGTAATGCAATAATGTGCACCTTTTGTAAAGTTACTTTGGAAAAATTATTATTGTGAAAAACGCTATACAAATAAACTTTACTTGAATCGAATTGCACTGAAATAAGTGTCAGCAACTTTCCGTTCACACAGACTTTAAATTACACTCTGTAACTCCTCAATTGGGTTTCTACTATATATTTATTTTCATCATACATTATTTATGATACATATTTATACTAAGTCATACAATTCTTGAACCCAGGGTACAATAAAAAAAGAACAGCTTGAACATTTTTCTAAGTATCTAATTTTGTGTTCTACAAAACTAAGGAGACATGTACAAGTTTACAGCATGAAACATTTGCTCATATTATAGCACACAGCCAAAAAGCAGACAGGGTGGTCAGCATAACTGCCAGCATTTACACAGCCGCTGACAGAATGAGCTGTGTAACATGGAGCTGGACTTTTGATTTCATTGTAAACTTGCCTGGAAAACACTCTGTCACTGTAAAACCAAGGCCATCTGGTGTCACTGCAGCATGGAAATCTAATCAAAGCCTGAAAATTTCCTCCGTTTGTCACTGTCAAGCTTAATCCTTACTGACCGGCAGGGAAACATTACTCTGATGTGATACATGAGGTCACGAAACAGTGACAGGGTCAATGGTGGAACTTTAGTTTTAATACTTCATTACAGCTCCCTGAAGACAAGCAGGGCGTTCCGGCTCCTTTGATTCAGAAAAGGGAAGAAAAAAAATCACTTTGTTTTTTACTTTTCAGTTCATCCATCTGCACTTTTTCTCAGGTGTTTCTCTTTAACATGTTGCTCTGTATAAAAGTGAAATATCTAACAACATAAATGCTAAATTATAACCATTATGCAGTTTTTTTAAAGCCAAAACTCTTCAAATAAAAATATAGCATTTAAAATAGGTGCCAAAAATATTTTGTTTAATCTCGAAATCAAGTTTCACAGCATAAGTACTATTTAAAGATGCTAAAAACAACATTTTATGATTTAAAATAAATATTTCAATATAAAATACAAATATAAAATAATATAAAAAATATCTAAAAAATATTTTTAAAAAACTAAAAATAAATAAAATAATATAATAAAATAAATAAATACATAAAAGTTTTAATTATATATTTTATGTTATTTAGTATATTGTAGGTGTGTTATAGGAACTAAATTTCTGGCTGGTCCCTTGAGAAACAATTTCCTTTATTTTCAGGTTGTATTCACACGTTCACTACAAAATTTGAAATGATACATTCAAGCTACCATTGGTATGTACTGCAGGTGTGAATTATAGGAACTAAATTCCAGGCTGGTCTCTTAAAAACTAAGGCCCCGTTTACACTAGTAGGTTTTAGTTTTAAAACAGCGTTTTAACTTTTATATTACATGTTTTTTTTTTTTATTAAAAAACACAATTAAAAATATGTACATTTGACAAGACCATAACTTTCTTGTACTTTATAATAACTTAAAATAAATTTTAGGGAAATAAAAAAAATTCTATGAATATATTAGATTATATACAATTTTAATTTTTTAAATGTATACAACTAAAATTCATTTATAAATTTAGATAAATGTGTTATGTTGTTGTAATAAAACAAATGAAAAATAAAACCAATATGCAATGTTTTAAGCCAAAACCACTGAAATAAAAATACACTTTTAAATGTATGCCAAAATTTTTTTTATCAAAAAATAATTATTTAAAGGGGCTAAAAATGACATTTTGGGACTTCATTTTTTTTTGTTAAATCCTAAAAAACAGTTATAGACCACAAAAGCAAGTTATGTTGCATTGGGTATATTTGTAGGAATAGCTAACAAGACATTTGTGTCAAAAATGTGTTGTAAATTTCCTCCAAGAATTATACAGTTGAAGTCAGAATTATAAGCCCCCTCTTTAATTTTTTTGTTCTTTTTTAAATATTCCCGAAATTATGTTACACAAAACAAGGAAATATTCAAGGTATTTCTGATATTATTTTTTCTTCTGGACAGAGTCTAATTTGTTTTATTTCAGCTAGAATAAAAGCAGTTTAAAAAAAATTTTAAACACCATTTTAAGGACAAACTTATTAACCCCTTTAAGCTATATATTTTTTCAATTGTCTATAGAACAAACCAGCGTTACACAATAATTTGCCTAATTACCCTAATCTGCCTAGTTAACCTAATTAACCTAGTTAAGCATTTAAATGTCACTTTAAGCTGTATACAAGTTTCTTGAAAAATATTTAGTTAAATATTATTAATAAAATTTGTTGAAACAATCTTCTCTCCGTTAAACAGAAATTGGGGAACAAAATAAACAGGGGTCTAATAATTCAGGGGGGCTAATAATTCTGACTTCAACTGTATATTTAATATGCATTGCTAAGAACTTAACTTGAAGAAATTTAAAGGTTGTCCCTAAACCCTCAATCCCACATCCCAATTAAAAATAATGCTCCTTATTTCTTTATTAAAGATTCAAGTAAATACCTTCCTGTATATGTCTAGCACAATTATGAATTACATCTGAAATATATGTGTGTGAGAGACTGAAATGTTTATTTTGCAGTAGTTATTAATTGGCGTCTCCCTTCTCCAGCGTAACTCCTGGCATCAGTCCATCTTCTGTTTAACCTATGAAAACAAACTTTCAGTTCCCAAACCAAATCTCCAGCATGACTGGACCTGCTGACCTTCAGATGAACCTCCGAGCTGGCATTGAGCAGAGCAGCCTTATCTGCTGCTATCTGCCAACTCTCCAACAGCACATTAATTAAGCCCATAGTTCAGCCATAATGACTGAGCTCATTTGTATAGGACTGATGGCACGACCTCAGAATCATACGTTTGTTTGCATTGCGATCAAAGAAATGTTTCCAGCGCCTACTCTGTCGTTTCTTATTTCAGATGTTGGAATTGGTGAATGCTAAACACGAGGGACTCTTGGAGGGCCTTTTCTGATGTTGATGAGTATAATTGCAGGAAACTCACCCCATAGTGAGGATGTTGGGCCGATAGGGATGGGCGAGGAATGCTAGACCTCTTAAACAAGCATGCAGACACACCTACAGATGAAACACTTATGTGGTCCAAATTGGCCTACTTCTTTCGTGACTGCCACAAATATTTATTTTCTGTGCATGTTAAATGTTAGGATTTTAATAAATATTTTATTTATTAGAAGTAAACGTTAGTACAGCTAATGGGAAGTGAGATCAGTCTTACCGCCAAAGTGGTGCATTCAAGTTTTTGCGAGTAGAAAAACTCAACATGGGAACATTTTAATGGAAAAGAAGGCGGAGCCACATCTACATACAGTACCAATGGTAAGTTGAATTGGTCGCTTCAGAGTTTGTTCTTAAGGGACCGGCCTGAAATCTAGTTCCTATTACTTGGTTACATACCAGTGGTAGGTTGAAGGCATTACTTCAGAGTTCTTAGTAACTGTGTTAATGCAACCTGAAAAACAGGGAAGTTCTCCAGCCTGGAATTTAGTTCCTATATTGTTACTCACATCTAAATTACATACCAATGGTATGTTGAAGGCATGTCTTTCTGAGTTAATAGCAATCTAATTTTTAAATGCAATCTAAAAATAGGGAAAAATATTTATCAAGGGAACAGCCTGGAATATAGTTCCTATAACTCACACCTGCTTTACATACCAATTGTAGCTTGAATGCATTACTTCAAAGTTCCTAGTGAAAGTGTGAAAATAGTGTGAAATCTTAAAGTAGAGATAATTATTTCTCAAGGGACCAGCCAGGAGTTTAGTTCCTATTTTGTAACTCACACTTACAGTACATACCAACGGTAGTTTGAGGGCATCACTTCCGAATTCCTGGGGATAGTGTGAAAACAACCTGAAAATAGGCAAAATTAGTTCTAAAGGGACCAGCCTGGAATTTAGTTCCTACAACTCACACCTGCAGAACATACCAATGGTAGCTTGAATGCACCACTTCAAAGTTCCAAGTAAAAGTGTGAATACAAACTGAAAATAGGGAAAATGATTTCTCAAGGGACCAGCCTGGAGTTTAGTTCTTATGACACACCTACAGTATATACCCATTGCAGTTTGAAGGCATCACTTCAGAATTCCCTGTGATGGTGTGAATACACCTTCATAAATAAGAAAAATTAGTTCAAGGGACCATCTTGGAAGTTTAGTTCCTATGTTACCTGCAGTACATACCAATGGTAGGTTAAAGGTATCACTTCAGAGTTGCTAGTGATAGTGTGAATGCAAACTAAATATAGGTAATATTTTTTTCTCAAGGGACCAGCCTGGAATTTAGTTCCTATAACTCACACCTACAGTACATACCATAAGTAGTTTGAATGTATCACTTCAGAGTTCCTGGTGATAGTGCATACAACCTCAGAATTAGGACAATTTATTCCAAAGGGACCAGCCTGGTATTTAGTTCCTACATACCAATGGTAGGTTAAAGGTATCACTTCAAATTTTCTAGTTAATGTGTGAATACAGCCTGTAGTTTAGTTCCTATTACTCACACCTACAGTATGTACCAATAGTAGTTTAAAGTTCATTTCAAAATTACTGATGATGGTGTGAATACAACCTCAGGAATAAAGAAAATTACATGTAGTTCTTAAGGGACCATCCTGGAATTTAGATCATATAGCTCTCCTTTTCTACAGTCATATGAAAAACCTATGTGATCTGACTTGGCCAATTCTTTTCATAATCGCTATAAATGTGTATTTTCTGTGCAAGTTAGCATTCATTCATTTTGCTTTGGCTTAGTCCCTTAATTATCAGTGGTCACCACAGTAGAAAGACTCGGCAACTATTCCAGCATATGTTTTACACAGCAGTTGCCCTTCCAGCTGCAACCCAGTACTGGGCAGTTAACATTAATATTTAAAAACATTATTTTAACGGCAGCTGACATTAATATGACTAATGGGGCATGATGGAAAATGAGATCAATCTCTATAAAAGCAGCTCTCCAGTGTGTTCAAGTTTTACTCATATGCCACCTTTTACTCATATCACAATGTTTTGACGCAGATGTAACCAGGGGTATGACACTTACAACTGAGTTCGGCTCCACATGCAGGTTTATTAATAATGTAATGCAAGCAATGGTCAGCACGGGTGCAAACAGATGTTTGACGGCAGTCCAGAATCATAGTTACAATAACAGCAGGCGAAAGGTCGAAAGGCAGGCTGCAGACAAGGACAAAGACAAACTAGACGAGGATCAAAACAAGACAAGGTAAACGCGTTGTAATGTCACTTGAAGTAAACAAGACTCAGCAACTGGAGTGGGTGTATGTGCTGCTTAAATAGTGTGTGTACTCTAACAGCTCTGGCTGCGGCGTTGACTCTGGCAGCTCTGGGTGTGTGCTGGCGGCCATCTTGTTAGGTAACTGATGTGCAGGAGACAGGAGTGATGGTGATGCCAGCATTAATGTCTCTGTGGATGTACAAGGAGCCCTGTTGTCATCTGGTCTCGATGTACACTGCCCCCCTACCAAAAAAAAATAAAATTTAGGGGTTTCCTCTTCTCCTATAGTGAAGGGGGACCCACTAATTTGTAGTGCTAAGTCTATGTATTTTTTTAAAGTGTCCAGTGGGGTTTGTACAGTGGCATGCCCGAATAAAGGGGCTCAGATAACACGTTATGGAAAAATACCATCAGGCACAAATTGTCCTTAGATGTTAGGTGGGCTACCTGAATCAAGTCTTCAACGTAGTCTTCAATAGAGCGATCTCCCTGACGAAGACGCACGAGTTAAATTCCTGCTGGACCCATTGTGTGGCCGAGTCTTCTGTAACCAGGGGTATGACACTTACAACTGAGGCCCCGTTTACACTAGTGCATTTTAGTTTTAAAACGGCGTTTTAGAATTAAAATGATCCGCGTCCACACTCGCGTTTTACCCAGCGTTTCTGAACTGCTCTCCGTCCACACCAAAACGCTGAAAACGCACATCACGTGACCACACACACACTCTCGGGCAAGCGCTGCAGCCCATCTACCCAGATGAGAGCTCTGCTAGTCGGACTTCTCATCAAGCATCTCCCGCTGGATCTAATATCTCACTATATTTATTAAACGGGATATTTCATTCATCTTGTTGTCTTTATCTAACGACATATTCCCTGACTTTGGTCATTAGAATCTTACTTGTTCTCAGGTAACGTGTTTTGGCTGAGCGCAAAGATAAGTTAATGATTGATGAAACCACGTAGCCTATTCTGTATATTGACTGATCGCTTGCCTTTATTTCCTATAATGTATAAACTTATTGTATGTTATACTTTTATAATGGCCATTATCGATTATTAAAAACTGATATTCAACAAGAGAGGGTGTGTTTCGTATTTTCACTGAAATTGAAAGGAAGCAGTTGTTATCGGCTCCGTTTTGTTATAAATATCCACACAGGGAAGATGACGCTTATATACACAGCACGGCGCCTCAACATTTCTGCTGTCTGTTTAGTTGTTAATATTAAAATAAAAATAGGCAGTTCCTTATATCATGTTTACATTTTATTGTTGAGAAAGTGAAACAACGTAGCCAGGGTGATGTGAATGAAGTTATAAAGTACACTGTTCCCTTTAAAGATGTACCCGTGTCCTCGGTATAGTCTGCTTTCCATATCAAACTAAGAAGAAGAGACAGCAGCCTTGATCGAACTTGCGAAGTCTGAACTTACAAGGAGAAGATTCAGGACTGAACTGTGTGTGTTAGGCTACTTAATATTCAGGAAAAGCCCCAATCAGAGAGGCGAATGTCAGCAGCCCCGCCTCCGTTTTCAGATGTCTCCGTTTTCCATCATCCACACTGAGACGGAGCAGCAGCATTTCAGAATGAAAACGGCCTCTCCAGCGTTTTCGAAACGCTCCGTTTTCGGTGCTCGAGAACTCCGGCGTAGTGTGGACTGTTGGCGTAACCATAGCAAAACTTAAGCGTTTTCAAACTAAAACGCATTAGTGTAAACGGGGCATCAGATTGGGTCCACATGCAGCTTTATCGAGGATGTCCTGCAAGCAATGGTCAACACACGTGCAAACAGATGTATGAAGGCAGTCCAGAATCATAGTTACAATAACAGGCGAGAGGTCGCAAGGCAGGTGGCAGACAAGGGCCAAAAGACAAACTAGGCGAGGTTCAAAACACTGGAAAAACAAGACAAGGTAAACGCGTTGTACTGTCACTTAAAGTAAACAAGACTCAGCAACTAGAATGAGGGAATGTGCTGCTTAAATAGTGTGTGTAATCAGTCCTTGACAATCCTCCAGTGGTGCGTGTGTAATCAGTCAGAATGAGGAGCATCTGTGTGTGAGTGGAGTGCATGTATGAAGTTGTAGTCCAACAATGCCAGATTTGTAGTCCATAAGTGATTGTGGGTGTATTCCAGCGATCTACGGAGTTCAGATCGCTGGTGATCATGACAGCAGAGCTTGCAGACCAGACCTACATATTACAACACGGCCCAATGGTACTGTATAGAATGCTGTCACTCTTGTCAATAGGAATGAATACAAATGCAAGTGTATTGACTCAAATACAGCAGCACTAGCTGTTATGCTATGAACAAAGTGACTCCAAATACTGTACATTAGGACCTTTAGTGTATCGCACCATTAGCTAGCAAGATTTACTGAAATCAGTATTTGTGTAACAAGAGTTTTTTCCACTTATAATAAATATTCCAAATTACTCACTTAAGAGTTTAATTACGGCTGAGAAGATCTAGTTCAGTAAAGCGTGTTATGACTGCTCCTTCTAAATTATGACATTTGGATTATGATCATGCTCCTCCACTGAAAAGTTCAACCCGAGTCCCCTAATCTCTTCTATTTTCTTAGCTTATATGTGAGAGGTAAAAAAGGAAGAGAATGAGCAAGTACAGAATTAGAGTATGATGATTTAACAATGTATTCTAGGTGATATTGTTGACATCTGTGGCTTCTCAACCGATCGCCATGACAATCCTGACGTCAGCTGCTTTAATGGATCTTCAAGGAAGGAAAGCACACTGTCTTTTCTCCTCTTAATAAGGGCCGACTCCATATTAGGGTATAGTTCTTTCTGTCCTTGCACCGCTGGTCCTCGTGTTTCGTTTTTATTAGGGTCTCTGTGATGCTGCACCATGGCGACATAATTTGCCATGTCGCCTTTGCTCTGAGGTCATCCTCCATTGGCAGGTTGGTTGGCACAATTAACCTAAATATTGTCTAAACATCAGCATCTGCCATGTGGTGAGTGAGATCATCTCTTAGTATCCACTTCTCTACACCCACAATCAAAACCAAAATTTGTGTACTTCAGGCACCACGATGACCTAACCTTCATTGGGTTTTCCCCCCATCCTCTGCCCTTACATCCTGACAAGTGTTGAAACTAAATGTGAGTGTCAAGGTTAACGAATATGTGTTTGCTGCATGGTTTTACAACATGAAAGCTGGTTGCTGGTCTGCCAACATGAACCGACTTGGCCAAGATGGACAACCAGAACCCTATAATTTAATGATAACACGCACATATAAATACCAACATGGGCAAACCCAACAGCTGTGCGACATTTTAAAATTAAATTTATCACCCACATTTGGGTTGAAATAACACAACATTTGTTAGTTTATGTATATGTAATTTCCTCTTATTTTTAAGCATGTGAAAATGGGGTGGGAGATGGGGATGGGGGTTGGTGGGGGATCAGTTGTTTGGTCAGTCAGTCTGTTGAGTATGTGAAAAAGTTGTGAAAAGTTCAAAGTCCGGCGAAGAATGGTTCTAGGAAGCAGGTAAGACAAAAACAAAAGCCAAATAATAAAATAAACAAGTAAACAACAGGGTGAAAATGTGGTAAAATCTGAAAACATGGTAAAAGTCAGGGGGCTTTTCTTTATCTGGATTGCTTTTCAAAACACTGTTGGTTGGGTTTAGGGAGGTGGGTGGGCGCTGGTCAATCTGTGCTTTTTAAAACACTATCGGTTGGTTTCATGGGACCGTTGTAACTCAGGCTCAAACTGAAACATAGCCCTATATACATTTCTGGAGAGTGCTAAATACGTCCCAGGAGATACGTTTTTTGCAGTTCAGTTTTTTTTGTATTTGTGAATCCACCAGAGGCCGCTGTGTATGCTTTTTCAGATCTCAGATTTCTCTCATGCGTAACATTCGTGTCTGCTGTTTTTATGTAAATTCACCAGATGCCATTGTCAACTGACTGACTGACGGACCAACCGACCGATAATCCCACCCACCCCTTTCCCTAAACCTAACCTATAGTGTTCTGTCAGTTGGTCAGTCAGTCAAAGTATGTGAAAATGTTGTGAAAAGTGCATTTCCAGAACTAATTCTTGAGGTTCCTTTTTATGCAAAATAATTTTTTTTGTTTGAACCCTAAGATAATCAACTTCTATTACAAGTTTAAATTTTACTATACCAAACTGCATTCTCTTAACAAAAATAGTCGACTGTACTAGAAAATCGTATGGAGACTCATAGCCTTAAAGGTCCAACATCAGCTCATTCTAAAAAAATGTAGCCCTACATATATATATATATATATATATATATTATTGTACATCGCGAATTATGTAGCCAGAGTTACATATGGCTGCATTTCATCTTTAAAATGAATGGTATGTCGTGCTATGACACTGTTTCTTTTCTGACTGCTTATTTCCGTAAGGGCAGCTTTTCCACTGTTATTAGTTTGCCCAGTGGCTCGCTACATATGTTGGTGGACTTAAGACGCAAAGAGGAGTTGACCGCGACGACATTGTTTGAGTCTAGCTAAGAACAGTTCCAGGAAGCAAATAAGACAAAAACAAAAGCCAAATAATAAAATACACAAGTAAATAGCAGGGTGAGAATGTGGAAAACTGAAAACAGGTCAAAATCAGGGGGCTTTTCCTTTTTTGGATTGCTTTATTAAACACTTGTTTAGGGAAGGGGGTGGGTGCTGGTCAATCTGTTCTTTTTAAAACACTATCAGTTGGGTATAAGGAAGGGGTGGGTAGGAGAATCTGTAGATTTATGTGAGAACAGCAGGCTTGAATAGCACTCGCAAGAGAAATTTGAGATCTCAAAAAGCGTATACAGCGGCCTCTGGTGGATTTGCAAAAAAAAAAAAAAAAAACGTACTGAAATGTATTTAGGCCTAAACTTTCAGAATGAGCCTTGGTTGCAACGGTCCCATGAAATTAAAATAAAGTTTTTTTTTAGATGTTAATATTAGTATTGTTAGTTTTTAAAACAACTAGTAAGCTACTGCGCACCAAAACAATGACAAAATTAACAATTAGAAGATAGAAAACTGATGTACAGATGTAAAGCTAGTAGTTTGTCACTTTTGCCTACATGGATCAATGGTTTTATTCACGTCACTTCATGCTACAGTTTTTCATCAAATTATAACCAATCAAAAGCTGTCTACTATCTGACATGCACTGCGCCCCTTCAAGGTGCTTCTCAATGGCTTTTCATTTGATGTACTTAAGCTAAACCTCTCTCACAGGCAGAGCTGTGATAAAACAAAACACAAGTGGCTATTTTTGAAAAAAGGGGAGTACCCCCATTATGTCCCACGGGACCTTTAAAGTTGTCATAAAATTCAAATGTCTTATGTTCGTATGTATAAACAGTAGTAGTGCTTAGTATAAATGTTGTATCTGTGCACTTTATTCCTCTGTTAAAATTCATTTCACCCTCATAATCTTTAATCAAGTAGCTGCAATATCCTTCCCTGCCCCCTCAAAATGAATTGTCTTTGTTTCTGGTTATATGGAATGCCTATCAAGGGCTGTATCTCATTTGTTCATTCATCAATCTTCCTTCATTTTCTTCGCAATGTCCACCTTCCAACAATCCAATCAGTTCCCAATAGTCAAGATCATTCACCGCCCTACTTTTTTTTTCTTCTAATTTTAGAACCATTACGATTGGATATCCATCACAATATAGAAAAAAGAGCATTCTTCACTTCCATTTCATTGCGACTTTAAACCACACAGGTCTTTAAACAAGATGAAAACAGCCCCAAATTAATATAACATAAGGTAATAAACGGTTTAAGTCATAGGGTGAACATAACAACATAACTTTCTGGTAAAGTGATCTATTTGTGTTAAAGTAACACTCCACTTTTAAAAAAAGCCCAATTTACAAGTCACCTAGAGTAGATCAGTTGAGTTTTACCATTTTTAAATCCATTCGACCAATCTCCTGCTCTCTGGGAGCAATTTTAGCTTAGCTTAGCTTAGCATAATTCATTGAATCAGATTAGACCATTAGCATCTCACTCAAAAAAAAAAAAGAAAAAGAACATTTTCCTATTTAAAGTTTGACTTGTTTTTACACGTATAAGACTGACAGAAAAGTAGCTTGTTTCCTATATGATATGGCGAGGAAACATATTTTCATTCCAATGTTACAATCTAAAAGTTTTGCTGGCAGCGGGCGAAGCAGTGGCGCAGTAGGAAGCGCTGTCGCCTCACTGCAAAAAAGTTGCTGGATCGCTGGTTCGAGCCTCTGCTCAGTTGGCGTTTCTGTGTGGAGTTTGCATGTTCTCCCTGCGCTCACGTGGGTTTCCTCCGGGTGCTCCGGTTTCCCCCACAGTCCAAAGACATGCGGTACAGGTGAATTGGGTAGGCTAAATTGTCCGTAGTGTATGAGTGTGAGTGTGAATGTGTGTGTGGATGTTTCCCAGAGATGGGTTGCGGCTGGAAGGGCATCCGCTGCGTAAATAAGTTGGCGGTTCATTCCGCTGTGGTGACCCCGGATTAATAAAGGGACTAAGCCGACAAGAAAATGAATGAATGAATGTAGTTTGCTGCCATACCATGGCTGCAGTACGCAAAATGATATTACGCAGCACCTGAAAATAGTCCCCAGCAAGGTCACTAACTTATATATCATTCCGCTTGTTGCAATAAATAACTGTTGTTAAACCAGGTACAACCTTTAGACAACTTAAAAAATCATATTCATCACTGCTGGCAGCCATGAGTGTGGAATTCTACTATAAACAAATGATCCTTACTTAAAGATGTCAGGCTACTTTAGCTTACAGCTCATTTTAAAAACCACTTTCAGCATTAGGCATGACAGCACTATACTTACAGTGCAATCTCTCTGTTGTTCAGTAATGCATTCCACCATCCTTCAAAGCTCAAATCAAAGAAGATACCATGTGGCTCGTCCTCCCTCCCATTGCTTCATCGCCGTCCCTCCCCTGCACTCAAAGCAAAAATGTAATATCTCAGTCAGCACGACAAAATACAGCACTTACACAGACATACAGTAGACAGACGCTTTACAGTCGAGCCGGTAAATTACCTTACTGCCCTAGGTTAACAAGACCTTTAATGGAAGGGTTACCGTCATCTCCTCCTCCCCCTCTTTTCATTTGTATGCAGTCTGGGAGTAACTGTGTCTTTCTATTGTCTGGTAGGGTCTTCACTGTCATTTGATTCAGCGTCTCCAGAGAGCAGCGTTTCTGTCTGCTGCGTCAGCACTCCACGCTCATGTTACATTCATTAGACACAAGGCCTTTATTCTGAAAGTCCATGTCTGCTTTGATCCGAATCAGAATCACAATGAGCTTTATTGCATGGCATGTTTACACGTAAGAGGAGTTTGTTTTCATGAAAGAAACATCTATAGTGGAACTGAATGACAGTGACAGGACAAGACCCAGATAACATAGGAATAAAAAAAAAAGTTAAATTAAAGTAAATAGAGAATAATATTTAATAATAAAATAATATTTAATATTTAATAATTAATACAAACTGATAAATGTATGTAGTTACAGTGGTTTGACAATGAAACTATGGCCATGTCTACACTAATCTGGATAAATAAAAAAAATGTTAAAGTCTAAAAACGCTTCACGTCCACACTGTCGTTTTCATTTGTTTTTCAAAACTGTAATCATCAGGGAAACGACTAAAAATGCTTTTCACCCTGCGTGCGTTAAACGTCAGATGCTTTGACACATGTCATTTCGTCTAGCGTTTAATATCTTTCCGGCTCTTAGAATCGTCACAGCAAAAATGTCGAGGAAAAGCACTGAGCTTTTAAAATGGACTGATGGTTGCTGCTTCGAGTAACACATGAATACAAATCTACGAAAGACAGTGAAAATATTGACTGGGAGACGTGCCAAAACAAATACGTTGAAATATCTGATGACGCTGCTTCCACTCACAGTAAGGATGACATCACTTAACTCACAATCTCAACGAAATTGTAAGCTATAAGGGTAAACGGACACACGGTAGATTCTGAAAAAAACCAGGCATGGAAGACTAGTACTGTTGAGAGCATCCGAAACAAATGCTGCCAAATGTGGTCCACCATTTTTGCTGAATTAGTAACATGACTGTGCCACATGACAAAAATGCGTCATCGTTTTCGAAAGCCTCCATTTTACAGTCCACACTATGACACGAAAGCATCGTTTTCAAATTTATCCACTTCAGGGAGCGTTTTCAAAAAGATATGTTTTTGTAAAACGGCATCTCAGTGTGAACGGAAAAGCTAAACGGGGACAAAAATATGTGTTTTCAAATGAAAACTAATAAAAAGTATTAGTGTGGACATGGCCTAAAAAGCCTGGTTTAAGACATAATAATTCATTAGTATGGTGAAGGGCATCCTTTTGTGGTCAACACGGCATCATTTTGTCTTGGGAATGGCGGATACAAGTCCAAAACATTGGCAAAAGCAGCCTGATATCACAATAAAATGATTGACAGTGACAGGGCAACACCCAGATAATATGGGAATTAAAAAGAAAATGTAAAATCAAAGATAATAGAGAATAATAAGAAAATATAGACTGGGAGACGGACATGCCTTAAATACGCCAAAATATTGGACCGCTTTAAAGAACAGTATCCTGCTGATGAAGATGCTCACCCTCACAGTAAGGACGACATCACTAAACTCATAATCTCAACGAAATTAAAGGCTATAAGGCTTTAGTACAGACACGTGGTAGATTTTTGGAAAAAAAAAAAAAGGCAGGGGATGGAAGACTAGTTCTTTTGAGAGCATCCAAAACAATGCAGCAAATTGTGGTCCACCGTTTTTGCTGAATTAGTAACATGACTGTCACGTGACAAATGCGTCAACGTTTTTGAAAGCCTCCGTTTTCACAGTCCACACTATGACACGAAAGCATCGTTTTTAAATGTATCCACTTTGAGAAGCTTTTTCAATAAGATACGTTTTCGTTTCGTAAAAAGGTGTCTCAGTGTGGATGGAAGGGCAAGACGGAGACAAAAACATGCATTTTCAAATGAAAACGTGTTAAGTGAGGGCATGGCCTAAAAAGTATGGTTTAGGACATAATAATTCATAAATATGGTGTAGGCTTTTGTGCCCAATACCGCATCATTTTAGCCGCTTTTCCACTATCGTGCTGAATCGTTCTTTAAACAGAACTGTTCCATTCCGTGCCAAACCGGGCCAGACAGCACGGATACGGTTTCATTTTCCACTGTCGTGCTGCGACAAAGCTCTTTAAAACATTACACAAAACGCATCAGTAGTTGCCTTGGTAACGCAATGTAAACGGCTCCCTTTGTTCAATTAAAGTTAAATAAGAGCCGAAACTATTTTTTTTTTTCATAAAAGCAAAAGCAACCATGTGACTAAACACTGTTATGCCGCTCTATCAAATAGGGGTGCTAAATGTGCACCCTTATTTATTTATATGTTGCGCAGCTCTGGCTAAATTTTATTTGGAGGGAAAATTACCAAAATGTAACGTGATGATTGAAAATAATTGAAGGGGAAATAAATAATATTTAAAATCTCTGAACATAACAGAAAAATAAACAATGATAAGACAACAATAATAGTGCATTTGCATTATAGTGGCAGAAATATAATTTTGGACAGGCCTTGTCAAAGGTGAGCGGGCACTTTCACTAATAAAAACACAGCACTTCAATTAATTCTTTTTTAACAATTAATTAAATTACACTGCGTTTTTATATCAAAAGTTGATAATGATATAAAATATACTACATTTTGATGGTAAAATGAAACCAATTAAGCACTGGTTGTTATTTGTTTTACTATTCAAACATTAAATAATGAATGCGGCAAGTGAAAAAAAAAACGAATATGAAACAACACATATATTGCAGGATTTAAAGCATATAAAACACTATTATATTTAGCAAAATGCTGCTCTATTATCTTTTTATTTTAATCATTTTATTTTTATTATTATAATAATTTTGTGTTCATAATTAACTAACAAGCT
Organism: Danio rerio; assembly: GCF_052040795.2. Classification (NCBI taxonomy): domain Eukaryota; kingdom Metazoa; phylum Chordata; class Actinopteri; order Cypriniformes; family Danionidae; genus Danio; species Danio rerio. Next base: position 70,968,688 of record NC_141027.1, read on the forward strand.
GTAGGCGAATTATTGCTAGACGTTTTAGAAAATATTTGCGTAGCTATATTAAAGATCACCACAAAAAAACAAAAATACAGAAACATGTTACATGCCTCATAAATGTCATATAACTTATGTAAAACTGAATCATATAATTGCCTATAGCTGAAATGATGAAAATTGCTCATTTTATTTTTATAAAACATTTGTCAAAACGTAGGCCTAGCTATTGATATTTTTTGAGTAAAAGCAATACTGACATTTAAGAATCCATATTTATTTAATTCATTCATTCTTTTGACTTATTTATTAGTGCATATGCTGTAATATAAATCATACAACAGTACCTTGGACAGTTACAGTGCCGCTCCGTAAAGCTTTCAAGCAAAGTCTTTTGGACGGCCGACATAACAACACGAACACGCCGTCCTTCAGGTGGTCTCGCCGGTATTACAAGCTGTCCTGGCTTTGAATTAAAAAGTGCAATTATTTCCTCGTTGTTAAAAGAGTCTGCAAGTTCGTGTTCCATGGATATATTGATGTTGTTGTGGAATTTGGACATCGACGATGCAAAGCGTGACTTTATTCGCTTTATTCGCTTTACTCGATGCGCAGCAGGAAAAAAAAGTCAGCAGCGCAAGTCGCTGGCATGTCTCTCCCGGATCAGAGCGAGTTTTGTGCTGTGAAATACAGCGCTGCGTGCAATAAACTCACGTTCAGGCAGGCGAAGTAGGTCTGTATTCAAGTCAATAAAATAATAACTTTAATGAATAAAATATCTTCGTAAGAATGTGATGAGTTATTCACTTCTCTGCCAGAGACTACTCTATGGTTTAAAAAACCTTTTCAAACTGTATCGTTTAGACCTGGATCATTATTTTATATTAAATGTACTGTAGTTTATTGAGGATGTCTGATGACTAGCGCGCTTCTGCTGAGCCAGCTGTGGTAGCTTAGCAACTGAGTCGCGACGTCAACACACAGAATCTGTCAGCACAGTTAAGCACGGTTGTCTAACCGTGCCGAGAATTCCGGGCCGAGAACGGTTTGTAATCGTGCCGCGCCGTTCCAGGCTCAGTGGAGAAACAACCGTAACCGTACCGAAGTGTTCTTAGAACGGTTTGGCACGATAGTGGAAAAGCAGCTTTTGTCTTGGGAATGGCAGATACAAGTCCTAAACATTAGCAAGAGCAGCCTGATCTTACGAGAAAACGCCACGGCGGAATGAACCGGCAACTTATCCAGCACCTTTTTACGCAGCGGATGCCCTTCCAGCCGCATCCCATCTCTGGGAAACATCCACACACACACACACACACACACACACACACACACACACACACACACACACACACACACACACACACACACACGCACATACACACACATACACTATGGCCAATTTAGCCTACCCAATTCACCAGTACCACATGTCTTTGGACTGTGGGGGAAACTGGAGCACCCGGAGGAAACCCATGCGAACGTAGGGAGAACATGCAAACTCCACACAGAAATGCCAACTGAGCCGATATTCGAACAGCGACCTTCTTGCTGTGAGGCGACAGCACTACCTACTGCGCCACTGCATCGCCACTACGTAATGCTGGTGGAGAAAAAAGTTTTCTGACTCTATCATCTAAAAGACCAAAAGCCACTCAATAATATTGAGTTCTGGTGACTGTACAGGCCATGGGAGATGTTCAGCTTCACTTTCACGTTCATCAAGCCAGTCTGTCACCAGTCTTGCTGTGTGTATTAGTGCATTTTCATCCTGATACACGGCACCACCTTCAGGATACAACGTTGGACCGATTGAATGCGCATGGTCCTCAAGAATGGTTCTGTAGTCCTTGGCAGTGATGTGCCAGTTTAGCACAATTATTAGACCTTGGGAATTTCATAATATTGCAGCTCAAACCATCCCTGATTCTCCCCCATGCTTCACACTGGGCAGTCAATAGGTGGTACGCTTCGTTGGGACTCAACATAACTCTCCCGGATGTGGGAAAGACAGTGAAGGTGGACTTGTCAGAGAACAATGCATGTTTCACATTGTCCACAGCCCAAGATTTTCACAACTGGCACCATTAAAACCGACATTTAACATTGGCACAAGTGACTAAAGGTTTGGCTATAGCAGCCTGGCCATGTATATTGACCCTGTGGAGCTGATAAAGAGGAGAGTTGAGGTGCACGTTTAATTCTGCAGTGAGTTGGACTGCAGTGGTTTTAGGTTTTTCGGATACATTTGAACACATGACGCACAGTCACAGCAAAACGTGACTGACCCATTAACACATTTTGTTGTATTTCTTAGTATCTCAAAAGTAAAATAATACAGACTGCTATTTAACTACTGGGTCACAATATTTAACAAAATAATAAACATAAAATAAATTAAATGCACTTTTAAAAAAATTACTCCATTATTGTTTTACGTGATCTCCATCATGGTAAACCCTGAATGATCTCTTGTTTAACGGGTGGTCCTTAACTCTTATGGGAGGCCTTCAGTTCAAACACTACTGACAAAGACAAAAGGATGAAGGGAAAAACAGAAGAGGTATTAGGTAGTTCTCATATTTGTGAGCATCATAATTCAGTCAGTGTAGGAGATAAAGTGACCTGAAGGCCAGGAAGGTCAGCAGATGCAGAGACGCACACAGCTCTCCATTTCTGACAGCGCATCATTCTCACAGAGCACTCTTAAAACGCTTTGCTTCAGATAACACTGCGGATTATCACACACAAGCTCAAATGCATTTCTCCAGGCACGCAATAGACCTAAATATCAGTTTCACAGCAAAACATCATGTAACGCAGGGATGTTTGATGTTAGCACCTGTTGGTGTTTGAGAAAAAAAAAAGAACAAAAATCAACTCTTCAAAAAGAAAGAATGGGTCTGTTTTTTGTCCAAGAATCATGTTGATGAAAAGACTGTCAGTTGTTGAGGTGTTTTCCACATTTGAACTCTGACAAGGCTTCTTTAGCAGTCTCACAAACACTTCCTACAGAATCTCTTCCTTCAGCTTAGTGCTTGTTTGGCTCCTCTGGAAGACTCTGACAGCTAAATTGCTGAGAAAAACAAGCCTCGGGTGTATTTTCACAGGTAAATACTCTTTAGCCACAGGGTCGGGACAAGGGCATCCCTAAACATGAATGTCATGGTGAGATAAGTATTTCACTGGCATAAAAAGGAGCTTTTTAACAGGAAACTTATAACAAAATAACACAAGAAAGTAATTATTTGTATGAACATGATACATAAGAGATACATAAAAAGTAAGAGAGAGAAAAAAAGTACTGTAGACTAGAAATAAATAGTCTATGCAACCTACACCATAATGTCTAAATAGAACTGGATTATAAAAAAAGAAAACAATGTGTGTCATCAAATCTAATGCTGCCTATTTAAACCTAATGCTTATGATAGGCAAGGGAACTTTTTAAGCAATGTTGCTGTGCAACTTTGGGAAACGGTGCCATAAATGAGCAACCATGCAGACACAGGGTAACTAACGCCAACCTGTTTTCACCAAGTAGGATATGTTCCTGGATTAAGATCTCCTGGAACAACATTCCCATCAGCCAATCAGAATTAAGGGATATGTTTACCGTTTATGTTAAATTTAGGCTTATGGTTAGATTTATGCACTTGATACATGATTGTTATCCAACTATTATTCCCCTTTGATTTTGGGAATAATTCACAGGTTGGGTTTAGGGGTAGGGAATGGGTAACGATTACAGTAGCTGCGTCCCAAATGGCACACTATACACTATGCACTCATGCACTATGTACTTATGCACTTACACACTCAACAGGATAGTACAAGTATGTAGTGTTGTCCCAAATGGCACACTAATGTTTTTATACTAAACGGAAATTCAAACCGTTTCCCTGATGACGTTTGACGGTTGCCAAATCAGTGAAATAAACGACCGAATTATCAAATAATACCTATCGTGAGTATTGCCGCATTCACCATCGGGAGGCGATATAATCACTCTCGTAGGAGAATTTTGCTTTCTCCATCCAAAATAAATAAAGTTATCCAACATGTGCGTCCGATAGCTCCGCCCCTTCCGCTACGTAAGCAAACCTGCGGTCGTTGAGTGCGTGAAGTGTCCATCATTCCACACTTCATTTTAGCAGCTGAATGAGTGCATCATCCGGGTAATTAAAGTGCACTTATTATTTTTAGAGTTTTCAGTGTGAACACACTACTTACACTATTTATACTACAAAATGGCGTAGAATAGTGCATAAGTATGCGATTTGGGACGCAGCTAGTATCATATCGAAATTATGCTCCAGGATCAACATAAATGTTAATCCAGGCTCGCGTCATACATGCAAAATTCCAACTTGTGGCTAACTAATTAGTAAAATGGGTAACAGATATTATATGTTTCCCAATCTTAATAGAAAAGTAGCCAAGCAACATTGCTCTGCATCGTCTGCCCAGCAACGTTTCTCAAAAACTGCCCTGTGTACCATAAGCATCAGTTGTAAACTGATTTTACAATTGCCCTAGAGCAGGAGTGTCCAAACTCGGTCCTGGAGGGCCGTGTCCTGCAGATTTTAGCTCTAACTTGCCTCAACACATCTGCAAGGATGTTTCTAGAGAGCCTAGTACAGGGGTGTCCTAACTCGGTCTTTGAGGGCCGGTGTCCTGCATATTTTACTTCCCACCACAATTTAACACACCTGAACCAGCTAATCAAGCTCTTTGTATACTAGAAACTTCCAGGCAGGTGTGTTAGGAAAAGTTGGAGCTAAACTGTGCAGGACACCGGCCCTCCAGGACTGAGTTTGGACACCCCAGGCCTAGTAAGAGCTTGATTAGCAAGCCCAGGTGTGTCTGATTGGGGATGGAACTAAACTTTACAGGACACCGGCCCTCCAGGGTTGAGTTTGGACACCCCTGCACTAGAGCTAAACAGTCTAGTTTAACAATTTTTCAATCTATTCAGCCAATTTCCGGGTCAGGTGGTAGCTCTTTTAGCTTAGCTTAGCGTAAATCATTGAATCGGACTAGACCATTAACATCTCACGAATCATGTACTAAGACTGACAGAAAATGAGAAGTTACTATTTTCTAGGATATGTGCTGTCGATATGCTGACTGTACCATAGCTGCAGCAGTCACATATATTATGCAGCCCCAGAAAATAGTCCCCAGCTAGTTAACCAAGTAACAGTGCTGCATAATATCATCTTGCCAACTGCAGCAATGGTACAGCAGCAAAGCTACTTAAGTATAGAGTATAAACCCAAGCCATATCGGGCTAGAAAATTATCATAGTTTTTTATTATTTTTTTAACTAGATGATAATGGTTTAATCCGATTCGATGATTTATGCTAGGCTAAGCTAAAAGTGCTTTTGCAAGACCCAGGGATTGGCTGAGCGAACTAAAAAATAAATGGTAAAACCCAGGAGTGTTCCTTTATAACCTATTTATGATGCATGTACCAGTGAAGTCCTTAAAATACAAACACATGTACACAAGTGTCCCCATTGGAGGTCCAGTCATCGAGATACTTGAAGCTCATGGCTGTCAGCCATCAGATACTTTTAAAGTATTTAGGCTTTAAAGCTGATCATGTCAAAAGAGCAACACAGGGCATGACTGGGTGAAATGCATGGAGGTCTCTGTGTGGTCTAATGTTGAGGGCTCTTGATTATCTTTAGCACAGAGTTGAGCAATGACAAGAGGCAGGACTGTAAGAGTAAGGATAATATGAAAGACCTTTCAGTGGGCACTTTGAAATGGAGATGAATCATAGTTTCACTCGATGAAAATGCCAGAGGTGTTTCATGAAAACATTGCTTGTCAACTAAAATAAAACAATTCTTGCTGCCTAAAAAAAAAAAAATTTGTTTACCAAATTCCGAGCGGAGTTTATATGTTCTCCCCTTGTTCACGTGAGTTTTCCCCGGGTACTCCAACAGTCCAAAGATTCGTTATGAGTTAATTAAATAAATCAAATTGGCAAAGTATATGTGTTTTAGTACTAGGCACTCACCTCATAAAGTCCGTACAGTTGTCAAGCAGTTCGGCAAAGGCAACCCCTATAATGAAAGACAGAACGAATGAATTCAGGGGAGTTCTCGAGATTCACCTGAGCTCAGACTCCCCTCTCTACAGATGAAATGGGAGGGAGCCCCGGGCTCAAGGATCTTTTGAGCTCAAGGCTTTCTCCCAGGACAGCATGCCAAATTCCTTGTTTACAATCCTCTGCTAAGTGTGAACTCTTGAAAAAATATTCAAACAAAAAAGTTACTACAGTTTTGGGAAATAGTTACTAAAATTAATAATTTACTTGTGACCTAAAGTAAGATCCATTGAAAAAAAAAAAAAAGGTCATCATTTTAAGAATTTCCTGCTTTATACTAAAATCTAGTTCTGCTAAATCTGATTGGTCAGCATGGTTAAAGCAATCCTCAGGTTCAAGTTTGCATGATAAGGGATATCCCACAGCAAATAACTGACATGAGAATGTGTGAGAAATAAGACGCAGATGCTGTCCTAAGAATGTAAACATGAAAGTCAATGGATAAATCGACATAATTCCCTATTTGGCAGCAGAAGCCTAATTTAGTGACACTGTACAGGGATGCCTGCCTACACCAGTTTGGGAATCTGGAAAGAGGTTTGACAATCCACATTTCTGGGCTGTTTATAGCCTGTACTGCGTAATACTTCTAAAAAAATCCAGCTTCAGCTTAAGTGTGCATGACAAGGGTGCATTAGTGGGCTGAAGAGTATAAACAGGCCTATAAATGAGACTGAACGCCCGTCGCAGACAGAGGAGAGGCGTCTCAGCCTCCTGGGGTGCATTTATGTGTCGTAAGATGTTTTTGTTTACAAATAGGGAGCATACATAGGAATAAATCCTGGAATACTGCTGTACAGGTAAAATATAAAGCAACTGCAGCAAAGCAATATAGGTTCAGATCCAATGAAGAGAGAACAAGCTCATATAGAGTTTAGCAATTTGTGTATGACTTTGTCATGGTGAATGTGTGATCAAAATCTTTTGTTTTTCCTGGACCAACATTCTTTTACACTGTGTACTCTTCTAGGGTTGTTTACCTGGTTGCGGAGATGCTAATATAAAACTATTTAAATTAGTTGTAACACTTTAGCTGAGGTTTGGTATGGAATGCAATCACCCAACACTAACGTACACCCAGTCTTTATTAGCAGGTAATAGTTCATATGGCTAAAATCATTCCTCCATTATTGGCCTAACATTTCCCTAATCTTTACTCTAATAACTGAACCCTTGCCTGTAGTGCCTGTAGAAGAAGACAATGATGGGTTGCTAAAAAGGTTGCTCAAATATGGTGGCTGAGAGATCTTAAATGCACTGGAAGTTAAGAACACATGTATATAAAATAAGTAACAAATTGAGAAAACTCCATCACATTTACTGTTTGCTGTCCTGACTATTCATCATCATCTCCTTTTTTTTAGTCTTATCCACTGGTTCACCAAACTAAACAGCCAATGAGATTGATCTACAGTATACCATCGACTAGTCAAAACAGGTTTAAGATACTGGTAAAAAGCTACTCACAGAATCAGAATAGTGTAGTAGACAATATTTAAAGCAATGATCAGATTTCATGCATGTAGATCGTTTGTTCTGTCATAAAACAGGGATTCAAATTGGATTCAAATTATTTTCTGGGATTCTGCTCAGCTGTCATTTGATATTTTAATTAATGGCGATGAGAAATGAGACATTATAAGCTAAATTTGCACTTTAATTTTAAATAGGGACACCCACAGTCATTCCCAAATATAAATCAGAGGTAACAATTTCTCATACATAGCCACATTTCAGTTGTCAAGGCTTGTGAAATATATATTGATTATAGGCTATATCAGAAGTCAAGTTAACCAAGAAGGTAATGATATTAAATATTCGACATAAATTGCACATGTGATATCTCGCCCGACTCATCATTCTCTCTTCTTATAACCATATAAATGGCTATTGTGGTATAGCCAGTGTGATATAAGTTGTTAGGGTGTTTTCACACTTGCGTTATATAGTTCAGTTGAATTGCACTAGAGTTCATTTTCCTTCTTGGTGCAGTTTGTTTGGGCAGGTGTGAAAGAACCAATCGCACTTGAGTGCGCACCAATAGTGGACCAAAAAAGCGTACTAAGACCTCCTTGAAGAGGTGGTCTCTGTACGCTTTCAAACGAACCCTGGAGCATTTAGTTTGTGGTGAGAACATAATCCTAACTAAAACAGACCCAACTGCAAAAAGTACTGCGCCTTTTTGGACTAATCCAGCAGCCGTAGTCTGATGTGCTGTCCCATCTTATGGGATGTGGAGAAAAAATATTTGTTGACAGAGCTTTACCAACTATTTAAAAACGGAGAGAGAGGTAAAAACATTACCTCATGGATCATTGGTAATATTTCCGGAAGATGTCGCAGTTTAGCTAAACAAATTCACACCTCCTCCTGAAGTGACTTGCGATGCGCCTTTGCTGTTTGCAATGCATTATCACATTCATTCTAGAATTGTTTAGTTTGTCTACAGTGATGTATACAAACTATATACTATACTATAGGGGTGTAACGATACACTCAGCTCACGATACGATGTGTATCACGATATTTGGAATAAAATTTTTTAATTAAACTGAAATGCAAATTTTACCAAGTAAACTATTTTTTTATGTATTTCTTTTGTTTCAACTTGTTAAACTGAACCTTCTTTAAGAAAATAAATTAAACAGACCTGTCTCTGGAAAATAAAACAATTAAAAAACTTCTTAAAAATATTATTGAAATGACAGAGACAAAATTAAGGAACAATTTAAGTAAAGGTGCGAAAAAAAAAGCTTTCTATTCAAATGAATTTAACAGTAAGAGCTTAAGGCTTTGCTTGGTCACTTGCGTTTTTGTGTGTGCAAAAAAAAATCCACATTTCCAGGTATTTAATTCATATTTAATTAAATTCATTTAGAGATATCTCTAATTACAGTTGTGACTAGTCAAAACTAATTTAGAGATATCTGCAAATATTTTTTCAATGGAAGTCAATGGAGGAATATGACTAGTCATAATATATTTGCAGATATCTCCAATCTGATTTCGTACTAGTACAATTGTAATTGCAGATATCTCTAATTGTCATTCTGACTAGTCAAATTATAATTATGACTGCTCAAAATATAATTAGAGATATCTCTAAATATATTTATGGATAGTCAGAACAAAGGTTTAAATGCTAAAACGGCTTGCCATACGCGCGCGTCTATCATAGTCCGCCCTCTGTAGTAACAGCTCTCGGTCAGCTCACGTCATGTGTGATTTTGCGGCGGGAACATTATATGAAGACAGAATGATATTTTAGGGTGAATTGTACCTTATAAATACAGTATGTGGCTTTCAACACCATTAGAAGCTATCCCTGTCGCTGTGCAAAGTATGTAAATCACTGTGAAGACTTAAAACTTAGGATGTTTGACCCAGTATGCGTGTCAAAAAGCGGACGAGTCTAAAGCAATGACTGTACAACCGAAATGTTGCCAGACGTCTGATTTTGAGAGGATGGGCCATCCTCTATTTCAGCTCCACTCATCTTGGTCTGCTAACATTACAGCTGCTGCAATCTGAACTCACGTGCGACAGCAGGTTGAATGTAGCTCACGTGCAAACAGCTCAACTAATAAGAGAAAACGGACGTCATATCGTAATCAAATCGTCATAACGCCACGATGCATATTGTGACATTTTTGTATCGCAATAAATCGTACAACGATAAATCGTTACACCCCTACTATGCTATGACCAGGTATACAATCAGCCAGCGCCGTTTTCCCCTCCATAGTAAAACGCCACATTTTAATATCTGCAGGTTTGTTTACTTGTAGGAGTTTCATAGGCATTTGCCGTATGTTCAAGAGTTCACAGTTAGCTGATGATTGATTATAAATCTTGTTTGGCATGCTGTCCCGGGAGAGAGCCCTAAGCTTGAGGATCTTATGACCTCCGTTTGCAAGGCGAGAGGGGAGTTTGAGCTTAGGTAGATCTCGAGAACTCCCCTGTGGTAGTAGCTAATGAACAGATAGTGATTGCTCTTAAGAGATAACTACTCACTAGGAGCATGTCTACAGTGCCGATTTCAGTGGCCTAGCGGATGGGCCCGCAGGGCACGCACCGCGGGGGGGGCCCCGCGTGATTAGGGGGCCCCGCGTCGTCGCGATTTTCAATAATTGAAAATCAACCGGCAACCGCAATAATCAAACTCTTGGGAACAACTGTGGTCGGAACCAAAGTTCACAGGTCTGTGTTCTCTGAACACCTCTCAAGCGGTGGACTACTTCATTCTGATTGCTTGCCGCCAATGTTGCCAACTTAGCGACTTTGTCACTAGATTTAGCGACTTTTCAGACCCCCCTAACGACAAATCTAGCGACTTTTTAGTGTGTTATTGGAGATTTTTTTTAGACTGTCATTTGTCCATACTGTACCGTCCCTACTCTTCTCAACGAGCTGCGTGTGATGCCGCCGACCCCTCCCCCGCCTCACAGCACTGACAGGCGGCCCAGTCAGTCCTCGTACAGCAGCCTCTCTCATCTGCAGCCCGAGAGCAGATCACCCCTCTGCGTACCGACGACAAATGATTTAGCTCAGGCAGTGTGAAGGTATTTCCCTTGTACAGTCAAACCGATCTACTTCTCCTTTATTTTAACAATTTAATTGGACCGTTTATTCTTTTCTTGTTCACAATCACAGATATTTTAGTGACAGTTTCTGAATTTGTCTGAGTTTTTTACATATGAGAGATTACTGCGCATTCACTACACATCTATAATGACATGCTGTATTCAAACAGCAATAAGTTTAGTTAAATAAACATGCTTATATAAAGTGTAGTTCAATTATAAATACCCCTTTATTAACCATAGGCTGTAAAACAAACAGAAACGGTAAAACGTGATGACGTCAGTGATATGCAAATTGGCGTATGACGTATCTCCCCCCCCTCTTCATCAGGGGGCCCCGTCAGCGATCCCTCCAGGGGGGCCTCCGCATTTTGCACTACGCCACTGGCCGATTTGGATTAGTCAATTAACTTAAGTTGCATGTTTTTGGATGGTGGGAGTTAACCAGGGAACCCGGAAGAAACCCACGTGAGCACGGGGAGAATGTGTAAACTCTGCACAGAAACGTTGGCTGGCTTTGTAAGGACTAGAACCAGTGACATTCTTGCTGTGAGGCAACAGTGCTAACCACTGGGCCACCCATCTAGAAAAGGAGGAGCAGTAGGGGTGGAAGGGGGGATTCATCAAAATGAAAATGGCTGTCATATGGAACTTAGGGTATTTACAGTGGTTTAGGAATTGTCGGATCGGTAAATCATAAACTGAATAACGCGGGACCAGCTGCAAGCAATCATAAGCATGTGATCCTTTTAGTTTATAAATAAACTTCACCTAATTCTGACCAATCGAAAAGTGGTTTAGAAAATATGTTTAATAACATTTGGCCAATGAGTGATGTGGATTTTGTCACATGACTACATTTTGTTTCTACAAACTGGTTTGGACCAAAGCAATCAGTGTGGTGTGAAAAGGTTCAGACCAAATTTCTGTTGTTTTAATCGAGCAAAGATTAGCTCATTTAGGTGGTTTTGGACCAATTGTTTTGACTCGGATCAGACAGCGATTGCGGGGTTCACATGTATCTAAACAAACCGCAATAAGGGTAGGAGTTTGGGTAAGGGCAAACACTCCAGGATCCAAAACAAACATCTAGGTGTGAAAGCACCATTACATTAACCATAACCATGAGTCTAACCTTGAAATTTGGTGTTCCAAAAATGAACACCGGGAAATTTTGTGTTTAAAATGATGTTGTTTGGAATAACTTGTTTATGTTGATGATAAGTAACATTTTTGGGGGCTGAACTATTCTTTTAAAACAGTCATGATAGCATTCATGAAATGCCATATCAAAAACTGTGCTTCACAGGGCTTTATGAACATGAAAAATCTTAAGATTATATGCTTTCCTGCTATGTGAAGGATTTTTACTGAGGACATAAAAAAAGTACAGTTCGCATGGCTGCTTTCCTCAAAGACAAAAACGCATTAGCACCTGAAAGTCATACAGCGATACTTTAAATAGATGACCACATCCAGCAAATCACCGTCTTTGCTGTCTCCGCACTCCCACTCGCTGATATTTCCACAGCTCGACCAGCATATCTTTGCCTCATCCTCTAATGGTCCACTGCTCTTCTCTGTTTATCATCAGCTGGCTGAAGGTTAAAGCGAGCTGGAGGATGTGGTCTTATCTAGATGACTCAAAGCCTTTCATCTCAGTCCCAATCCTCCTCAGACTTTTTCTGAATGACACTTGTGTTGTATAAATTGCTTTTTGGGGGAAAAGAGCTGTTAACCTTCACATAGACATGCACTCCACCTTGGGACTTTAAAAGCCTACTTGCCCTTTTCTTGTTTCACAAATAGAGATCAGGATGGTGCATATACTGCGAATCAAAGGAAAATGTGTGAGATCTGTTCCGCATCATTGGCTTCCTTCAGTGAGGAGTCACATGAGAAGTCAAATTTAAAAGCTTACACTGGTCTAACAGGATTTGAAAAGACACTGGGGACTTTTTCTTCAGCAGAATGTCAAAGAAAATTGGATTTTTGTTATTAATATAGTAAGATGCAAGGCTGTCATGTTAAAACCACCATTTTTATGATAACATAAAATAAAATAGAGTAAATTTGATCATTTTTAGGTAAATGATCTCTTTAAAGCCTCCCTGCAGGCACAAGATGGTAACATGACGTCATATTAAAGTTGTACACCAACGTACCCCAACATCGTGGGGATGTTAAATTTTGTTTGGAAGTGAAAACTGGGTTGATGTCAGAACTCAATGTCAGGCCGACGTCAACATCCAGCGTCTAACCTAAAATCAACCAAATATCAACGTCCAACCATGTTACATCTTGACATAGTGTGGACGTAACCACTATGACATCTATCAGATGTTGGATTTTGGTCAATTTCCAACACAACCTAAAATCAACCAAATATCAAGGTAATTTGACGTCGTTATTGGACGCAGGAATCCTAAGTTGGGAAAAGTCATTTCCGGGGAGATAGAGATGATTTGCGGGAGGTTTGGGGGGTGGAGGTGATGGTTGGTGGTTGGAGGGTGTGCACGTGTCTGAAGAGCACCGGGGATGGGTGAGTTGCGGGAGACTCCCGGAACTTCCGGGAGACTTGATGTCTATGGATATCAAAATAACATTGTCCTTATATGCTGGCTAGACATTTAATCTAAGGTTGCTTTTACACCTGTGAATCGATTCAGTTGTTCCGAAACAGGGATTGAAGTTGTTACATTGTTGCTCTTTGTTCTTGGTGCGGTTCGCTTTCACTCAGCAAGTTTCTAAACTGATCAAAAGAGCTAAAACAAGTCACGTGCGAGTAAACTCTCCTCACATTGGTCAGTTTCACAGTTTATTTTGCAGAGTCCAGCTCAGCTGTCAGGGGGGTGGTAGTGGTTTGGTGGTGTTTGACAGGGTGCACGCGATGTGTCTGAAGAACAAGGACGTTTGCGGTGGTGAGGGGTGAAAAGGCTGAGCGATGTATTTGAGGGCCGGGAGGAAGACGCGCGATTTCCGGGAGATTGTCTCTCATTTGCGGGCACACAGGAGTCTCTGCATTTGCGGGAGACTAACAAAACTTCCGGGAGACTTGGGATGTTTGGAATGACCTTTCGCCCTGCTCATAATTCTCTCTTCATATAGCCGTATGCCTATTACATATCCATAATACACTGTGATATAACCGGACTCGGATTGTATCGCTTTCTTACTACAATTGATCCGCTCCAGAGTTTGTTTCAATCGAGCCCAGACCACCTCATTCAAGCGATCTAGGAGCGATTGTTTTGGCACGGATCCGAGAGCGGTTGGTGGTTTCACATATGCCAAACAAACCGCGCTAACTGGGCAAACGAGACAGGTTCCGAAACAAAAGTCTAGGTGTGAAAGCACCCTTAGTCACCTGACGTTATGACCTAAATTTGACCTAATATTAACATCTTAATGATGTTGTGTGCCTGCGAGGAATATATGGTTTATCAGTGGTTGCCACAGCAGAATGAACCCCCAATTATTCTAGCATATGTTTTACGCAGCGGATGCCCTTCAAGCCACAACCCAGTACTGGGAAACACTCATATACTCTCATTTACACACATACACTAAGGACAATTCCGCTTACCTATATCGCATGTCTTTGGTCTGTGGGGGAAACAGGAGCACCCACAGGAAACCCAAACGAACACAGGGAGATCATGCAAACTCCACACAGAAATGCCAACTGAATGAGCTTGGGCTCAAACTAAAAATCTTTGTGATTAATAGTGACACTGCTAACTACGGAGCCACCATGCCGCCCACACTATATAGTTTTTACCCCTAAAATAAATTGCTCACTATAAATACAAAATGCACTGGGTTTCATCAAGCTATGGCAGAGTCAAGTAAATCGCAATGCAACACATTCTGTACAGATGCTTACATAAACTCCTTATTGTCACACAATGATGGCATTCAAGTGTATGGAGTAGAATTGAGAAAAGAATGTATCATGGTGAAAACCAGACCAGAGCATCTCACAATCTGTATAAAAGCCCTATTCATTCAAAGCAACAAAACCATGGATGACACCCAAACAAATCAAAAAATTACATCCAGAGATGCAAGACACTAAAATGTTCTCATTTTGTTTATAATTAGGGGTGCAGATTTAGCGCTACGGGCTGTATTAAAGAATGTTACAGTTAAAAGTAATATATTGCATTACTAAAAATGTTTATAAATGCATAATTATATAAATATAAAATTTAAATGCATAAAAAAATAATGCATTATTATAAATGTGATATTTGGTTACAATTTTTCATGTGGGCTGGGCTTGCTTGTTTGTAAAAAAAATAAATAAATAATGTTTACACCAAAAGTTAAGCTGTATGTAAGTTTTTGACTCTTCTAAAGCATAAAATACCATAATGTGTTTGCAGATTTTTAAGAAACTTGCTAACTGAACATATTTGTTTATCTAAAAAAACAATGCTAACGTCAGCTATTCTGCTTTGAAAATTTCTGTTACATGCCTGGAATGTCTGTCTTTGTTTTGGTCATTTAACCTGCCCAATACCAGTTTAGCCAATTATATTTCAGCTCCCTGGGTTGCCTAGGTGGAAAACCATGTATTTCATTTGTTCTGTCAGGAAGATACTCAAAGTGTGCATCCACGACCGAAATGCAACCGTAATTAGTGATGTGCAATACTGACCTGTCTGGTCAAGCCAAAAGACTTAAACACCCTTAATATTGTAACATCACAAGCCTGTGGCCTGACTTGGAGCCAAACAGAAATAATATGTAGTCAGCATGTAGAGACCATCTGAGCATCTGAGACCTTAAACATGTTCGGAGCATCTGTATTGATGTCACTAATAAAATCACTAATAATCATGAATGCATGATAATATGCTGTCATGGCTTTGCAATCAAAACAATTCATTATAATGGAAGTCAATGGGGCAAAAACAGCCACAAACTCAATGAAAGTGTAGTAAATTTGCCCACAGTGAATTGTTAACTGTTTAAAACTTTTCAAAGCATTTTCCTAAAATATGTGTCAAAATAGGATTTGTCAAGAAAAATCATTCCATTTGCTGAAACAGCGAGTAATTTGTAGTCAAATTAACCCTTATGTGCTGTTGGGGACGTTTTCATCCACTCAGCACTTTCAGAAATAAAGGTACAAAAACTGTCACTGAGGTGGTACCTTTTTAAAAAGGTACACTTTTGTAGCATACTGTTGGACTTTAGTACTTTTAGGGTACACTTTTGTAGGTACACATTTGTACTCTTTAGGTATTATTTCTGTACCCTTTAAGGACCTGTTAGGGAGAAAAATGTACCAACTGAAATGGTACCGCCCCAGTGACAGATTTTGTACCTTTATGTCTGAGAGTGTGGGGGATTTTGAGTCTTAACTTGGCTACAACGTTCTCTGTTTCAGCTAGCAGAATGATTTTTGGTGACAAATCTTATTTTGACACATATTTTGGGAAAATGCTTTGAATTTGAAACAAAAAAAACTCGATACAGTCTGAGCAAAGTTACTATGTTTCTGTAATGTTAGAGATGTTAGAGTTTCACAAACTAATTTTAAAAAGAGCATGTGATATGATTAAACACGACTGGCTTCTCACCTGTAGTCAGTAATAATCCAATCAAAGATCCAAGCTTACTATAAAGGGATCGTTTTCTCCCTACTACCAAAGAGCATAGAATCACCAAGAAGCGACACTCTAGTGTAATTTGGGAAACAGCCACTAGCCATGGCGGCCATTTTTGAATGAAAACTCCAATAGAACAACAGCATATTCTTAAGTCTGTAAAATAAACTATTACAAGTGCTGATGATTGTGATAGCAAGTGTTGTATTGTTGTTTTTCAGGTTGTATCTCAGCTTTAATGCACTTTGAAAATAAATAAATAAAATACGAAGCAGCTGCTTGCCATCGTGACAGCAATAAGATCCAATGGAAAGCAGATCGCGTTTATTCCAAAATGGCGGAGTCCGGGGCTGTTGCTGCTGTTGCAATGGAACCTTCTATTAAGTGTTGCCTCTTGGTCATTCTAAGCTCTGCTACTACTCTAACTTCGTTTTGGAAGAATCCCCCCTTCCACCCCATCTCCTCCTTTTCTTCCCTTTTCTAAGGGGGAGCTCTCGAGACCTACCTGATTTCGGATCCCTTTATATGACGGATCCCTTTATTACTGACCAGGCGGTAGCCTTTGGCTCAAGTATCTCCAAGCTCAGGGTTCTCTCCTGGGACAGCATGCCAAACCTGCTATAAACGCCAAGCATATCTAAGTGGGAACTCTTGAAACTAAACTGCTGTAAAAAATCATTTTGCATAGATCTGTTAATCAACCTCAGCCCTGATCAAAACTACTAGATTGTTTAGAAAAATTACAAGATTTTAACTCTTTAATTGCCAAATTCACAAATGATGTCACTGATTTGGTAAAAAAAACTGCCGTATTTTTAATATAAAAAGTAATTGTGGACATTTTTTTTACCTTTTGATTAAAGTCTTGGGTGTGAAACAACGTTGCCTTTGATGCATTGTTTTCATTTTCTTTTCTCCCTAATTTTGCCCCGTTGACTTTCATTACAACCACATTTTTTGATTTCAAATCATGACACCATATAATGATGCATTTTTGATTGTTGGTTGTTTTCCCTGTTGGGAAAAGGTAAAGGTAAAAAAAAGGTAAACATTTGTCATGTTTACTGTTGATCATCAATTGGCACCGTTAACCCTTTAGATAGGCCTGTGCAAAAAATAAATAAAATAAAAATCTTAATTTCTGCATTTTATATGGAGTATAAAAGCAAATTAAAGTGTGTGTATGTGTGTCTGTGAGAGTGTGAGAATGACCTTTGCGCATTTACTTTGATGTGTCTTAGAAAACGTAAATATGCATGTCAGCTCTCAGAACTACATGGAGTAAACAAAAACAAAGACTGTGTATTTATGCACCATCAAATAGTTATAATGGAAGTCAATCAGGAAAAAACAGCCACCAACTGTAAATTAGGGAGAAAAAATAAAAATGTAACAATACATCAAACCAATGTTGTTACTAATCGTTCACATGTTTAAGACTGTGATAAAAGGTCAAAAACATCCAGTTCACATTTACTTTTTATATTGGAAATATGTCATGTTGAGTGATTTTTATCACCAAATCAGTGACATCATCTGTGAACTTGGCAATTAAAGAGTTAAAATCCTGTAATTTTTGAAAACATTTAGAAGTTTTCTTTAGGACTGGGGTTGATTAACAGAATTATGCTGAAAAAAAATAACTGACGCATTTTACAGCAGTTATTTCAGTGGATGTTTTCATTTCTAACATAACAAAAAGGTAATACATTGAACACTACAAGGGTTGAAACTCAAAGTCACCTCAGAGTTAATAAAAACATCCCCAGTAGCACTCAAGGGTTAACTTGCAACTTATTTTTCCTCCATCCAACCCTTAATATTTTACAAAAGACAGTTCACTTGCAGCCTAATATATTCCACATCCTACATCTATTCCTCCTTTTAAGTCAAGTTAACAAAAACCTAAAACATATATGAAATGACAGGATGTCAAAAATTCAAGATGCGTTTTCAGAGGGCAAATGTGAAAGACTAAATAATGAATGAATAATAGCACCCACGGGAATGCTAGTCTCTGTACTGATCAGCTCAGAACTTGAAATAAGGCTCCACAACCTCGACTAGTTCCCTAATTAACATGCCACAGAGAAAGAGGAAGTGACTCTCTGCCGGGTCTCCTTCTCTCTAGTGTTTAAGTTGTTTATGTAAGTGATCTTATCTGGGTGACAAGCCAACAGAACAAGCATGATGGATGGATGGATGGAGTGCTGCAGTGAGCGAGTGCATGAGTGCAGTACAATTAAGCTTTGGCAGACAACAAGAGGGGAAGAGGAGGGAGGAAGGAATGACCTTATCATCACAGTCAACTAAGACTGACATGAGTTGGCTTTATCCACATGGGGTTTTGTTTTTGGAGAGTGGATGATGCTTGGATTGCTTCTAATCTCTGATCAGATTAGCTATGTTTCCATCCAAAGATGCGAATTAGATTTATGCTCCAAACTAGAATATCATAAAACATTTGTAAATGAGGCACTGTTTCCATCCAACGAGTCATAAAGAACAATATCGTCACTTTCCCATAAACTGGCATCATTCATTCATTCATTTTCTTGTCGGCTTAGTCCCTTTATTAATCCGGGGTCACCACAGCGGAATGAACCGCCAACTTATCCAGCAAGTTTTTACGCAGCTGATGCCCTTCCAGCTGCAACCCATCTCTGGGAAAAAACTGGCATCAAATATAAAGATAAAAAAAGAGAATTTGTTGTAATAGGAATCAAACACAGACATTTTTCCTTTTTCATCCTTATCTAGATATATCGATTTATCAATCTTAGATGTATTGATCCATCTATCCATCTCTAGATCCATCCCTCCCTCTCTATATATACCTGAAAGACCAGGGGGATAAATATAATTATGAATTACATTTATTTATTGATGAGTATTGTTTGACAAAAAGTTTAATTTAACAATAGGATTTCTTTGGCGGAGGCCCCGTCTGTAGCTTGAATCAAAAGTTTGTAGATCGAGTTGCCAAGGAAGAAGGCAGCCCCCCCCCCCCCCTACAATCATCTGTACATCCTTCCATCCATTCATGCATCCATCCATCCATCCATCCATCCATCCATCCCTTGTCCCATCCATCCATGCATCCACTCATCCACCCCTCCCTTGATCTATCCAACTATCCAACAATCAATCTATAGATCTATCCATCCGACTTTAAATCTTCTGATCCATCTATTTCTTCATCTCTAGAGGTATCCATCTATCTTTGTATTAATCCATCCATCCATCAATCCATCCATTCCTTAATTCATCCATCCATCCATCTATTCATCCATCCCTTGATCCATCCATCCATACAGCCTTCTCTTAATAAATCCAACAATCAATCTTTAGATCTATCCATCCATGTCTTTAAATCTATCAATCCATCCATCACTAGATGTATCCATCCATCCATGCATCCATCCATCCATGCATCCATCCATCCCTTGATCTATCCAACAATCAATCTATAGATCTATTCATCCATCCGACTTTAAATCTACCGTTCCATCTATTTCTCCATCTCTAGAGGTATCCATCTATCCATCCATCAATCCATCCATCCCTTGATTCATCCATCCACTCATCCCTTAATCCATCCTTTTCTTGATCAATCTGACAATCAATCTTTAGATCTATTCATCCATCTGACTTTAAATCTATCAATCCATCCATCACTAGATGTATCCATCTATCCTCCCATTCATCCATTTATCCATCCATCCATCCATCCATCCCCTGATCTATCCAACAATCAATATATAGATCTATCCATCCATCCGTCTTTAAATCTACTGATCCATCCATTTCTCCATCTCCAGAGGTATCTATCTATCCATCAATTCATCCATTCATCCATCCCTTGATTCATCCATCCATCCATCTCTTGATCCATCCATACATCTATCTCTTTATCTATCCAACAATCAATCTTTAGCTCTATACATCCATCCATCTTGAAATCTATCGATCCATCCATCCATCGCAAGATGTATCCATCTACCCACCCATCTATCCATCCATCCATCCATCCATTTATTCATCCATCCATCCATGCATCCCTTGATCTATCCAACAATCAATCTATAAATTTATCCATCCATCTTTAAATCTACTGATCTATTCATTTTTAGATGTAGCTACCTAACTATCCATCCATCCATCTCTTAATCCATCCATCGATCAATTTCTTGATCAATGCAACAATCAATCTTTAGATCTATCCATCTGTAAAGGTATGAATCCTTCCATTTTTTTTTCTTTTCTACATGAAGCTTGAACGCAATGAATTTCCACAAGATTTTGGAGGTATGAGACTTCTTTGGAAACATAGACATTCAAGACAGTTCTGGGACGTAGTATACTGAAACACTTAATTCATGGTGTTTGTCTGAGGGATTTTGCAATGAACAAAACAACAATTAAGATACATTATGCGGTTGGTCTGCTAATTTGTCCATTAATGTCCTATTACACCCAATTATATGATCTGAACAAAATTGCATTACTTTTTCTATGAGTTGGCTGTTTTTTTTTATTAAATATGTTTCCATCATACACTCAAAAATAGCATTTGATATTTGTTCAAACTACTTATTTACATTGAGCTGAAATATCACAATTGTTTATTTTTTTAGGACAACTTAGTTGTTTTATGTTAAATCCCCTTAAAATTGTGAATACTGCTAAGTTTACTTAATTTATTCATTTTGTCCTAACACAAGCCCTTAACCGAGCATTTTTTTTACAATGTAGTTTATGCTCATGTTTCCCTTATCAGATTTTATTCCACTCAGTTGTGTGTGTATGTTTTTTTTTTATGTGCATAAAAATGTATGGATGAAACATAGGTCTCTCCCTGATATGTCTCCCTCACCTCTAATATTCAGTTGAAATCAAGGAAGACGTTTGATGGACTCCATATCCTGTAAGTCTTCCCAGGACCCTTTTTTGCTGCCTGACCTTTAAACACGCCCTGAAATTAGGGTATGGAGTCCAGATGCTGAGCCCCCTGGTGGGGGTCTCCACTGCACAGCTGCACGACTGGCCGACATCATGAGCTGGGAATGTCTGACTAATCTGCGAACAGGACCATGAGCAGATGTGCTGACTCTGCTAAGTAATGTAACATAAGTTTGCGTACTTATACAAGCGTACTCCTCCCTAGTCCCTACACATATTTTAATGATTTATCAGAGGGATTTTTTATCAGTCTGATGCAGGATAAAAACTGTAAATGTCTAAAGAGGTGAAACAGATTGGCATGAAAACTCTGTAAAAATTATGTTTTGGATGCTGGTCTCAGATGTGGGATGTGGTGGTTTCTATAGGGTTCCTAGGTTCATATACAGAAAGCATGATTTTGGGTATTGTTTGTTTTTTTGTATCGGTGCTAAATCGATACTTTTAAAATGGTATCGGTATCAAAATGGTGCCTAAGCCGATACTTTTGAGCCACAAAATAAATGTGGATGATTCTAAAAAATCTTTTATTTGACAAAAAAAGTAATATTTTAATCTAATTAAAATTTAACGTATTAATTAATTCATATTTTATATATTTTAATTGAATTGCATTAATGTATTTGTTTTGTTCATTTGTTTGTTTCTTTGCAAGAATTTAAGATTTGCATTATGTAATAAACATTACATTAGCTTACTAACTTGTGGAAAGGCTGTCATTAAAATCAGGTAAGTCCTTTGTTACGTTCCCCTCAACTCTGTCTAGCGGGACACGGGTACGCAACAGAATGTTAGTGGAGTTTTGTGTGTTTGTGTATGTGTCAGTACTGAGGTCCTATGAGACACCTCTCAAAGGACTAAACAAAAGAAATAATGCAACCTGAATGAAGATTAACAAAATATTTATTAAAGGATTAAGGGAGGGTTCCAAAAAAACTTCAAGAGGGGGTTCAGGCCAAAACAACAAACAAAAATTCTCTAGCTGAGAGAAAGGGAAGAACTAAATCTATAAAAGAAAAATACATCAAAAATACTCTCACTCTCTTACTAACATAAACAGGAGAAAACTGTTACAAAAAGGAAAATGGCACCCCTCTCCACTAACCCAATCCCTGATTAAGAAAGAGTGAAGAGTGGTTAACAAAGTAGTATTGAAAACATAAATTAACTTACAACCAAAAAGAGGTTGAGACAAAGGCTGTATGAGATAGTTAACAGCATCAACAGAACTTAAACAAATTAAAGCTCCTAATCAACAAACAATGCTTAAAGGATTAAATTGGGGCTTGGACTGACTGTAGTCCATCAGAATGTTGAATTTCCCAGGATAGTCCCTATTTGGCACTACGGCGAGAATCGTCCAGTCAAAGGTAGGCTAACCTAAAAAAAAAAACTAAGATTCAAAAGTCTTCATCATTGATACACTTGTACATGTAGTAACAGAAGCGGGAATAGGCAGAATCAGTCTTGGCCGCGCAAAGGTTACAGCTGGACTCAGGAAACAGCCGCGCCACTGCACAATCCTTCCAACACAATAACCGAGACGGTATGCGAACAGATCAAATAGCCTACACAAGTAGTTATCACATTGTCCATCATTGCAGTGAACAGTATATCTTTATCAAGTAAATATACTCGGTTATGCTTTACAGTGTCCAACTGAACCAGTTAGAAAGTAAACTTCTTTTTTTATGAATGTTTACTTTGCCCCTTTTATGAAAACTATTATGATATTATGTTACTATTATAATTCATTCATTCATTCATTTTCTTGTCGGCTTAGTCCCTTTATTAATCTGGGGTCGCCACAGCGGAATGACCCGCCAACTTTTCCAGTAAGTTTTTACACAGCGGATGCCCTTTCAGCCGCAACCCATCTCTGGGAAACATCCACACACACACACACACACACACACACACACACACACACACACACACACACACACACACACTCATACACTACGGACAAATTAGAACCACGAACCAGCGACCCAGCGACCTTCTTGCTATAAGGCGACAGCACTACCTACTGTGCCACTGCTTCGCCCATACTATTAAAATACTTTAAAATATTATGGAGCAATAAAATATTAGCGCTGGCTTTCGTCAAACAATATATCTGATTCTAAAAATAAAATAAGGATGCTAGCCTTCTGTTACTCAGAAGACCACAATATTTGGATAAAAGCTTTAAGGGCATATCATTAGGGATATATGGTCAGCAAAGTTATAATTAACTTTTTTTAAAGCTAACCCCCTATTTAAAGCATTTTTTATAAAGCGCTAATTTAGGAAATAATGCAATTTCTTTTTTTTTCTTTTTTTTTTTGCTGATTTTTGCAGTCTGAACTTTAAAGTTCATATTATGTCATTACTTAATTTTGTATTCTTGCAGGCCTATTTTAATAAAATAAAAATAATATATAATAATCAAATATAAATCAAATTATAGAAACTTTGATAATAATATTAATTAGTTAATTATTAACAATAATAACAAAAATAACAACTATATATATATATATATATATATATATATAGAGAGAGAGAGAGAGAGAGAGAGAGAGAGAGAGAGAGAGTTGTTATTTTTGTTATTATTATTAATCATTTACTTATAATTTTTGTAATTTACATACCTGTTACATAGGTACCGGTGCCATTGAAAGAACATCATACTAAAATCTGCAAAAATTTGGTATTCTATATAGTCACCTCATTACAATGGTCATATGCATGTGAAAATTTGAAGAAGAAAAAAAGCGCATGCTGCAAATTTTAAGCTTGGTGAACTGCAAATTCGAATCACATCAAGATAAAAAACATTAATTAGTGCTAAGTAAATTAGCAGAACTAAAAGGATTGATAAAACTTTTTTGGAGATTGCATCATTGTAGTAATGTGGAATTATGGATTAAATATAAAACAATTTGTATCATGATATGTTGAAACTATAGGTGGGCATAGATTAATATTTTAAATCTCACTGTAATCTTGGAATTAATCTAGATTAAGAAACTGTTCTACTATGATAATTGGTGATGAAAGTAAATGATGATCAATAAGATGTACTGTTTATTCAGTTAAACATGAATTTTGAACTGTAGGCCTATAAGCTCAAAATTAAGCTCGATTTTTGATCACCTTAATTCGACTAAAGTCATAACTAAACTAAACAGAAATGGAATTAAGAAGTGGAGTATACATAAATTAGTGGCATTATTGAAGTAAACACCGCAATCAGTCCATTTTTTGTGTATGCTTTACTCGAACGCATAACCTCTAAAGGTACCTGATAGTTAGATGTGGAGCTAACTTTAATCAGATTTACTCTAGTGAACTGCATCTATGTTAGCATGTCAAGTTTGATGTGGTAATTTCACAGTAGGAATACACACAGGTTCAAAGACTCAGTCTCGCCACTTACAGGGCAATTCGGTCAGGTATACATCCACGTTAAAATACCAAGGTGGAAGTCATCATAGCTTGACCCATCTCCCAACCCAACTTTGAGAATAAAGTCAATTTATTATTTTTTATCACTTGATAAGAGTCGCATTAACGCTGATGATGGCCCACTACTAATTGAAACACATCTTTACAAAAAAAAAAAAAGGCAGAATATGATGTGATAGTTTATCTATTAGGTAATGTTATTAAAACATTAAGAAGGACGCAGCAGAGAAATAGAGCCCTGAGCTCATAAGATCCTCGAGCCCGGGGCTCCCTTTCTGTCATAACCTATAGTAAAACAGCTCATCAAAAGCTGCAAATAGATAACATACAGGAATAGAGAAAAGAGCACTTTTTAATTATCAACTGTTAGTCAGTGCCTGCTCTTTTTTTTTTCTTTTTTTTTTTTCTGGTCATTGCGCCTTTGCCGTGTGCTGTGTAAATGCAGACAATCGGATACGAGTCACTTTTAAAAGATGATGTAAGCAGGTCATCAAAAAATCGGATACAGTCACAAAACCGGAATTGACTATCAAGATCTGCAGTGTAAATGCAGCCTAATTCTCATCTTTATACTGTACACCAGATCAATTTCCAGGTCAAATTGACTTGACCTGCTAGAGCAATGCACAGTATGACATACTAGCACAAATTATCAACAAGACCCAATTTTGGTTGGTCATTTCCTAATCTTCTACTTTGTGGTAATGCGTTTAGCAACAGTCTGTCTGATGTTGTTTAATCTATCCTGCAGGGAAGGCAGAAAGACACCTGTGCTGTTTACAGGCTTCTAGAGACCCTGAAGAGCAGACACGACCATTCAAGGTAAACAAAGTATTTAGTGTGAATGGGTAGAGTAGTCACAGATGTGGATTCCTCTTTAAATAATTAGCTGTGCTTTACAAGGCAAGTTTCACTATTTATGTTGCTCAAATTTAGAGGCAGGAATTAAGTGGTAATTGTGGGCTTGGCAAACCAACTATACAATACATTCCTGCACCAGGCACTTTGTTAGAAACCTTTCTATGTTTCTGTTCAGATAGCTTTTATATTTTTATACTTAATATAGCCATACTTATACATACTTATACATATTTTCAGCCACATACTCTTGAAAGTCTACAAATATTTAATAATAGCTTTTATTTTCTATTACATAACTTCTATGTCTCCAAAGTTTAGATTCTCATTGTTATTATTGTTATTTTTGCTATTATTGTTATTATTTTTAAGGTCAAAAGTGGTTATGTAAGACTACTGTATGTGTAATACATTTAGAATGTAAAAGCAATCTTGTTTAGTTTGTGTAACTTGTCTATCAGATTATGTGCAGTGTCACATTTCTAAGCAACTTATACTAGGTATATGTTTGTGATAAAGTACATTTAGGAGGTTGTAATCGAAGAATAACCTCCAACAGGCTTATTAACGCGAAATGGAGGGATTTATTCTGCAAAAACACTTGTCCTAATTGTACTTTATCCCGCTTATTAAATGAATACTTTCCACAACATATGCAAATTACTCCCAAAACATAGTTCTGAGCTCTAATCATTTATTATTTCTTTAATTCAACACAAAGCTGACAGAAACAAAACTGACAGAGTCAAGCTGATAGAACATACACTAACCTGCACATTATTCAATCGCAAGATGGCGACAAACAGTCAAAAATGCAAAGCTGACAGAAAGGAAAACAGCTGAGAGAGTATACAGTAGCCTGCACATCATTCAGTCGCAAGATGGCAACAAACAGTCAAAAAAGCAAAGCTTACAGAAATAAAACTGGCTGAGTGAAGCTGATGGAGTATACACTAACCTGCGCATTATTCAGTCGCAAGATGGTGACAAAAAGTCAAAAAAGCAAAGCTTACAGAAATAAAACTGGCTGAGTGAAGCTGATGGAGTATACACTAACCTGCGCAATAGTCAGTCGCAAGATGGTGACAAACAGTCAAAAAAGCAAAGCTGACACAAATGAAACTGGCTGATTGAAGCTGATTGAGTATATACTAACCCGCGCAATATTCAGTCGCAAGATGGTGGCAAATCCTCAGAAAACGCAAAACTAATAGAAACTAAACCAGTTTAATGATACTAACTTATGTATTATTTATTCACAAGGCGGCAACAAACAGTCAAAAACAGCGTGGTGACAGACAAGCAGATACAAAAGAATGTGTATGTAAGTATATGAGATAATACAAAGTTCCCAGATGAGCCTGTGTTATTCATCGGTTGTTATCTTGGTATAACATACCTTGGAATGTAAAACTGTCCAATCAAAAGTGAGTATTTTAGACAGCCATGTAATAAGTATGGGAAAATTAACAAATGGCTCTGCGTTAACTTAAAATAGGAAAATTTTTGGATTTTATTATACAGTCCTGTTTCGCATATATATATATATATATATATATAAACAAGGTTTTAAGTGCTATTCCTAAACCTTACCTTAAAGGGAAAATGCCTCAAAAATGAAAACAATCATCATTTACTTACACTTTAGTTGTTTTAAACATGTTTGAGATTTCTCCTATTAATAACAAAAGAGGATATTTTAAAGAATGTTTTAAACCTACCGTAGTGCTATTGACTTCCATAATATGTATGTTTTCTGGTTGTCAATGGCAACCAGTTACCAACATTTTTATTTTTATTATTATGTTGTGTTCCATAGAAAAAGAAACTAACTTTTTTGTTTTTTTAAACACTGTCGAAGATTTTTGTAAATGAAACCATATTTAATTGTAATTTGAACTGTGTTATACTGTAGGACAGCTATACTGTGTTACTGTTTGTTCAAGTTGCATTGTGAAAATTACTGTTTTTTTACAGTAAAGATAAACGTACAATTCTGTAAATAAATATACAGCAAGATAAATGGTGCTGTAACTGTAAATAAAGTATTTTCCTGTAATTGACGGAGCGAACTTCTGCCAATAAGTTACTATAGATTATACAGGAAATTGTTAGCAGTGAATGTTTTAATGTGCAATAAAGTAAATATTGCGCAGTATGTTTGCATTGTACAGTATGTTTACTTTACTGTGCATAAACAATCAAAGTACAATCAGAAAAAAAATTCCACCAAACTTGCCATAAAAATTGTATAAAAATTGACATTCTAGTTGCTCTTTGTTTGCAGATATAATGCAGATTCGTCTGTTTCTCTTAGCACTTTGTCACATTTGAAGTAACCTGCAGAGTGATATATCGAGTATATAAAGACTGTGGGGTTTTATAGACTTGGAGTCAGCATTAACTGACCAGACACAGCACGTATTCTGTCTTATCTGGCAATGTGACAGCTTTTAATTCTTCAACACATGTCTTTTGATTCACACAATATGGCATTTTGCTGATCTGGATCTATGGAGAATAAGTGAACTCCATTAAACGTTTTTTCGTCCTTTTCAAAATACAGTCTGATCAAAAGGTTCTGTCTCTCAGGACTATCGAGCTCCATGCTACGGTCATAAAGAGCGATCATATAAATCAAGACCATTTGCGAATATAATCGCAGAGTGCTTTGCATCTGTGGTATGAGAGATGGAAATTCTGTAAGTGCATACAATGTGCTAGAAGTAGCTAAGTTTATTCTAGGTAAATTAAATCCTGCCATCTTATTTAGTTTAGCATTACATGAAGTATTTCTGATTGTACCCTAAATTAAACATCTCTCTCTCTCTCCCTTTTATTTATTTTTTTACTTATTTCTCTCTTTAATATTTTTTTATACATTTTAGTCTGCGTCTAATGATGAAATATTATGTACTAGATGATCAACCTGAACCTAATGTCACAAACACGACAGGAGGACAATGTTTCTAATGGTAGATTTTAACTAGTTTGTGGTATATTATGAGATTTTATAGATACAAAATAGATGTATGCACAAGACTTTCAAATATATAAGCAAAGATATTTATTTAAATCCATCCATCCAATTCTATCCATTCACCTAAATTTATCCATTTAAGATCTATCCATCCATCTCTATGTAAATTGGTCCACGCATCTACTTCTGGCCCAGCTCTGGCCTACAAAATCAGCTCTTGCTTGGCCCAGATGCCAAACTGAATCACTGTACATGACTGGACCAAGTCTGGCTTCCAGACAAGGCCTAAACATGGACCATAGCTGGGCCAAGTTAATTCTCAAAGTGACCTAATCGGTAGATTTTATTTATTTTTTTACTCAAAAATAATTTAAAATTAATTTTAAATGTGGTTCAAGATAGGCCTAACTTATTGACCTTATTCTAAAATTCTAAAGTGTGCCTATCTTCGTGATTGTTTTAGAACTTCAGATTCAGTCGCCTATGAGAGAAATGACTAGGAATAATAAACGACAGAAACCGGTCAAACTACTTGCTCTACAAACAAATGTTTGCATTACTATACAGACCAAGGAGAATAATATAATAAGAAAATACCAGTTTGCAACATCAAACAGCGAAACGAGCAGCTTTTAATGTCTAGAAGTGAATGAGACCGGAAGTCTCGAGCCGAAAGATTCAAATGGCTGCGCCAGCTCAACGGCGAAGTATAAGGAGAATATAATAATAATAATAATAATAATAATAATGATAATAATAATAATAGTAATTCTTTACATTTGTATAGCGCTTTTCTGGGCACTCAATGCGCTTTACTCACAATGGGGGGGGGGGGGGGGGGGGGTCTCCTTATCCACCACCAGTGTGCAGCATCCACCTGGATGACGCGACGGCAGCCATTTTGCACCAGACCGCACACCACACACCAGCTGATTGGTGGAGAGGAGACAGTGATGAAGTCAATTGGAATATGGGGATGGTTAGGAGGCCATGATGGATAGAGCCCAGTGGGCAGATTTGGCCAGGATGCCGGGGTTAAACCACTACTCTTTTCGAAGGACATCCTGGGATTTTTAACGACCACAGAGAGTCGGGACCTCGGTTTAACGTCTCATCCGAAAGACGGCCCAAATATCAGTTTTTTTTAACATCTGGGCCAAATACTACATTTGACATCTGGTCCATGTCTTAAAGATGGTGCCACCTCTGCCAAACCTGGGCCAATATGGCCCAAGTCATTTATGCTAGCCAAATCTGTGCCAGAATTATTTGCTACCTGGGTATTTTCAGATCTATCCACCCATCTAACTGTTCTTCTACAACTATCCATCTATATTGATTTATCTAGCTCTAGACCTGTCCATCTGACAATCCGTCTATACATTCATATCTACATCTATTTATTTATCCATATTTAGATCTATCCATTAATCAGTTTCTAGATTTATCCATTCATCGATCTTTAGATCTATCCACCGATCTCTAAATCTATCAATTCATCCATCTTTAGACCTTTATATCCCTATCTAGATATATCTATCCACCCATCAATATCCATCTATCTATTCATCCATCCAAACCATCAATCTTTAGATCTATCCATCTATATATCTATCTTTAAATTTATCGACTCATCCATATTTAGATCTTTATTTAGATTCATCCATCCACTCATCCTCCATTCATCCATCTCTATATCTATCTATTCACCTATCATCTCTAGATCTTTCAAGCTATCAGTCTTTAGCTCTATCTATCCAGCCATCTCTAAATGTAATAATCCATCCATCTTTAGATCCATCCGTCTCTAGATCTATCCACCCATCCATCCCTAGATCCATCCATCAATCCATAAACCTATCTCTAGATTTATTCATCTATCTACCTCTATTGATCTACACTCTTTCCATTCCATCCATATCTAACTAGATATATCTATCCATCTTTAACAAGATCTATCTAACGAGAACTAGATTTATTTATTCATATTTATTGATCCATCTATCCAGATCTATCAACTGATCTATCCATCTATTTATATCTACAGTATTCAACATTGAAGTGGATCAAAACCTTTCATCAATGTTGCCCTAAAACTATGAAACAACACCCATTCTTGTCTTAGGAAAATTTTGAAGAACATTTTCATATTCCATCATGCATCTATCTCCAATAATCCATCCATGAGAGAGTAACTATGTATGATGCTCTTTGGTCTTCAAACATTGCAGGTCATTTACACTGACATTAAGCACTGCAATCAATCAATCAATCAATCAATCAATCAATCAATCAATCAATCAATCAATTAATGGTACTTTTTTAAAACTACAGATACTACCCAAAAGGACTGTATTGGTACTTAAAATGTACAAATGTATACATTTTTGAAAGTACAACCCCAGTACAGGTAATATTACCAAAGCAATAATAAATAGGCAAGGCAAGTTTATTTATAGAGCACATTTCATACACAGTGGCAATTCAAAGTGTTATACATAAACAGGAATAAAAGAGAGAAGTATAAGTAAAATAAAAACAAATAATATAAAAAAAAACAGATGAAAACAGACAACAAATGAAGACAGTTTTTCCATATTCCAAAACACTGGTGTATTATATTTTCTCTTTTTGCTCTGGGACTTCCCTATAGAGCATTTCAGGCACACTTTAAATGCTTAAATGGCTAAAAATGAGCACAAGAGTTTTGAGTATCTGGCATAACAATCTATTCTATTGTTTAACAATGTAATTTTCTATTCAATTGGCTTCGTAAATGCAAAATTTATGCCAACCATACTCCAAAGAAGGGCACCTTAGGGTAAAGGGTGAAAAGGGGGTTTAAAATTCGATTACATGAACTGGGGAAAAGCTCTGATATGTAATGCACATGAATGAAATGTTTCAAACAGTAGCGTAAAATTACATTTATAAATAAACAAACAAACAAACAAACAAATAAATAAATAAATAAATAAATAAATAAATAAATAAATAAATAAATAAATAAACACTGGAATAAGGACATTGACCAAGCAAATCCATGTGTGTATACAGTTGATGTTAAAACTATATTTGGCACTGTAGTTGGATGGAATTACTTTAGAAATTGAAGTGATTTATAAAGTATTTGGTTTTGAATGTGTAATATTAGTTCTGCAACAATAAAGGATATGAGATGGATGAAAAAGGATAACATAGGAGAATCTATAACCAGCGAAATTGTCTTCAGGCATAAAAGGCATATGATGACAATAATATTATGTGTGTGTATGCGCTTGTGTGTGTGTGTGTGTGCGTGTGTGTGTGTCTCCAGGGTGCTGCTGCTCCAAATGTCCCAAACGCAGGAAGGTTATGGGAACTAAAGTGTAGAATAAAAGCTGTGATGAGGAAAGATCTTAACCGCTTCATCAAGACTTTCTCTCAGGAAAAACAGAGTGACCTTCTTAGACCACCAGACTCAGTAATGCCCACTTCCTCTGACCTCACCACCACATGTATTTAAATATGACATGATGCAATCCATCCCATCATTCTCTTCTTCAGCTCAAAGCTCCAGACAGCACTTTTTAATTGATTGAAAAGTTTTTTTTTATCTACTGAATAAGAGCTACATGAGTTGATTTAACATATGCCGTTTCTTAGACACTTAAGTGGAATTTTGCACAAAGGTTTCAAAGAATTTAATTAAAAAAATTTATTATTCTTTTACAACATTTAGTCATGATTTAAAATGGTATTTCTACTGTGTTTGTGTGTAAAATACTTTATTTTTTATGAATATTACCTATTGTGTTAATAAAATATCGCATTTTGTTTTAAATATGAACCTTCATCATTAATTATTATTATTATTATTATTATTATTAATACATTAAAATGCATAAATATAGTCAAATATACAAATGATGCATAAAAATACTTAATAAATGCTTGTTGGTATACACTTTTTTTAAGTAATCTAAAAATCACAGCTATGCTTAAGCGGGTAAAAAGAAGTCAAGTTTAGTTTATGTGTAAATTATCCTTTAAGTACATTATTTTAAAGCATATTATTTCTGCAATAAGTATCTACTTTTTATGAAACCACCTCTTTCACATGGGTAAAATAATATTTCCTTTACCCTTTTTTTTTTTGCTGATGCTGTCCACTTCCTACAGCCATTTAGCAGATGCTTTGACAGAAAAACGATTACTGGCAGTTGTGAAGGCCTCTCTGCTTTAAAGCTCTACCGGAAGATCATTACGAGCTACAATCTCATTATGATCATCGTTACAATGATAATTTCCACTGATGTGTAACATATGGATGACTTCAGCAGCCATTAAACCAGCAGACAATTTACCAGCTGCTAAATGACCTCAAATGTGCACACTCAAACTAACGAGTCTCCCTGTTCTACATTTGAACTTAAAGTCCTTTTTAATATAAAGGGAAACAAACATTTGTCACATTATTACTTTACTGTGCTCCTGTAGCTTTACATTCTGTCTTTCAGAAACCATTTTGTAAACTGTTGGCATAACTAACTGCTAGCATTTTAAACTCAAGAATAAAAAATAAAAGAACACATTTATGTTAATTTGGCTATTCCAGTTTGTGTTAATGTAAAAAAACTAACAACAAAAAATGTTTTGTCATAACACCATTTGTTTTCCATTTCAAATTTAAATCTTAATTAAACAATGAGTCAGCTTAATAAAGACCATTTGTTAGAGGTAGGTTAGATGATTTCAGATAGACTAGCAGTTGCTAAAGCTAAGGAACCAACCCATCATGAATATTCACTGACCATAACCATGCCTTTTTTTGACAAATATTGAGCAACAGTTATTAATTTGCAACAAGCATGCTCAGAGTTGTAGAGAATTACTTTGCTACAGCAATCCACACGTAACATATTAAAACATCACAAAACTGCCTATTCTACTTTAAAACGTGATGTCTATTTTACAAATATTGTGAAAAGAATGAAAAAGAAAATATGATTCATATCCATCAAAACAATGGAAATTAGGGGGCGCTCTTAGATGGTCACCAATGGAAAATGGTGATGTCTGGTACTGCACCCAAACAAAATTAAGTAATAAATATAGCTGCAGGCAGCAATTATCGGGGCAAAGCAGTCCAGCGGCCACATGATAAACAAGCAGAACAACTGCAAAATTCTATAACTTTTAGGCAGCATGGGCTGAGCCAAATTTGATAGAAAAGAGACTAACAATCTACTGCGAGTTCAAAGTAATTCAAGATGGTGGAATGGAAGTCATGTCAATTGGGGCATAAATTATATCAATGTTCTCTGCATGTTCCAGGGAATCCAACGAGCCCAGTCTTATGACAATAAACAAAACTATTTAAAAGTTCATGCATTCATTCAATTTCATCCGCTTTTTAGGGCTTGGCCATGGGGCAGCAGACTTATGAGAAAACTCCAAACTTCCCTTTTCCCAGACACTTTCTCCTGCTCCTCCGAGGGGATCCTTAGAAATTCCCAGGCCAGCCAAAAGACATAGTCCCTCCAGCGTATCCTGGGGCCTCCCAGAGGCCTCATACTGGTGGGATATGCCTGGAACACCTTCTTTAGTAGGCATCCAGGGGGCATCTGAAACAGATGCCCAAGCCACCAGGGCTTCTCTAGATGTGGAGGAGCAACGGCTCTACTCTGAGTTCTTCCTGGGTCACAGGGCTCCTCACCCTATCTATAAGGGTCACCCTGCCACTCTGCAAAGGAAACTCATTTCAGCCGCGTATATCTAAGATCTTGTCCTTTTGGTCATGACCCAAATCTTATGATCATAGGTGAGAAGAGGAACGTAGACTGAGCAGTTAATCAAGAGCTTTGCTATTTGGCTCAGCTCCTTCTTTACCACAACAGACCGGTACATTGACCGCATTACTGCTGCCTCTGCACCAATCCGCCTGTCAATCTCATGTTCCATCCTTCACTAACTTGTGAACAAAACCCCAAGATACTTGAACTCCTCCACCTGGGGTATAGATTTTCCTCCAAGCTGGAGATGGCAAGCCACATCTTTCCGGTGGAAAACTATGGCCTCAGACTGCTGATTCTCATCCTGACCGCATCACACTCGGCAGCAAATGGTCAATAGAAGCCAATAGAACAACATCATCTGCCAATAAAAGAGGTTAAATCATGTGGTCCCCAAACTGGACCCCCTCCGACCACAGGCTGCACCTAGAACTTCTGTCAATAAAAATGAACACAACGGGGGACGGGAGTCCAACATGCACTAAAAACAAGCCTGACCTATAACTCCTGTCCTGTTCATACCGTGCTTAACAGAGCACCCTGTACAGAGTGCCATGAGGGACATGGTCAAATGCCTTCCCCAAGTCCCTGAAACACATGTGGACTGGTTGGGCATACTCCCACCCTCTAGCACCCTGGTGAGGTTATAGAGCTGGTCGAGTCGTCCACTGCCTGGACAAAATCTGCATTGTTCCTCCTGGATCCAAAGTTCAACCATTGGCCGGATCCTCCTCTAAAGTGCCCAGACAAAAACCTTTCCAGGGAGGCTGAGAAGTATGATCCCCCTACACCCTCTGGTCCCCCTTCTTAAAAATGGGAACCACCACCCAAGTTGCCCAGTCCAAAGGAACTGTCCTCAAGCTACATGCAATACTGTAGAGATGTGTCAGTCAAGACCGCCCCACAATATGTAGAGACTTGATAGAGACTTGGATGCATCTCATCATGCAGTAGCTGCTTGGCCACTACTGAGCTTGTAGGCTACCTCAGTGACCTCGGCTTGGGTGATGGGTGAGTCCAACCCTGCATTTTTAGTCTCTGCTTCCTCAATGGAAGACAAGTCAGTAGGATTGAGGAGATCCTTAAAGTATTCCCTCCACTATCTGACAACATCCCCAGTTGAGGTCTACAGCAGCCACTTTTGCTGGGCAAACGATTTTCTTTTTCATAATGATATGCACAGATGAATTGTTCACCACAAAACTAGTTAGCTTATGTGAGCTAACAAAACAAATATAGTTAGTTTGATTTCATGTGTACTTTAAGACTATACACTAAAATGTTGAATATTGTCAATCAATTAAGTTGAACATGATATCTACATCTTTGTTTAAAAAAATTGGGTGACAGTTAAAGGGTTAATATGCACAGGGGAAGAGGAAATCCTCTGACAACATTACTGATAAAGAAAATACTTTAAAACCCCTTAAGCAATTGAGTTTCCACAACATCTTAAAAGCCACCTTTGTGCTTAGCCATTGTGTGAATACCTATATCATGATTTTGGCCTTGGGCAGAGAAGCTAACGAAGCATTTATAGTGCCTTCTAGGGTTTCGTGCGTGTGGCCAGAAGTGTGTCAGGCAATTTTCCCTTTAAGGCTTCATTTAAAAGAAAACCCCTCAGCTGCAGGTGTTCCTCGTGTTATAAAACACACCCATGGCTCACATTAGACATGAATACGCTGTCTGCTATTAAAAGGTGTGTTAAGTTGTTTTCGTCCATGTTTGTTTACAAGTTAGCGGAGGAAAATGTGAAATTGTGCTTGGAGTAAACTATATAAACCCTACACAAGAATGTGCTTGCTGGGTCTTGTTAAGAGTCGTACTGGTTTTATGGAGAGATATTATAGTGTGTGATTGCTGCCCAGCAAAATCCCTCAACAAATAAACACCCAGAACCACATGCTATCTGCTAAAAACACTGACCTCATTCCCCAGCATGGACAAAGACTGGGGGATGGTTTCAAAACGAAATGAAGGAATGTTAGTGACAGTGCCAGTCGAACCCACCTGCTTTCTACGAGATAACCTGTTGGGAAACAGCAGGTGCCTCTGGGACTGTTAAGTGTGTTTATTTTAACAAACACCAGGTGGGGATCTGAAAGTGATTAACTCAAGACTAAGTAGAATCCGATGGCAGAAATTGTTGGCTGTTTCGAATTCAGCCTAAATGTTGTTTGGGATAGCTTACTTGGGCATTGCTTATACACAAAATACAAGTCAGTGTGTACATTTACAGGAACACCAATAATGTGTTTTTAATAAGATTAAGACAATACTCTGATTAAGAATTCACCATGTAAACATCGATTTTTAAATACCTTAATCCACCTAAAGTCTTAATCAAACTAAAGAGAAATCAAATTAAGACGTGGAGTATGCTGGTTGTAGTGGCATTATTGAAGTGCAGTGCAGACGTAAACACCACAAACTATTATTGTCGTGTAGGATTTTCGTTGAATTTTGCTACAGGATAGTCTATACACAAGCAGCTGTTTGACACTTTTTTTTGCATCTACCAAGTTAGTGAAGGACTACAGACCACATCGTGAAACGTGGAGGTTTTTTCCCCATATGGCGTGCAGTATCAAATTCCATTAAAACAACACTCTTCCAGCAGTCCTTAATTCATACTCGCATCCAATACCTCAGTTTGTCACATGGCATGAATTAAGTATTTCTGTGAAACTGTCGAATTGCAGTTAAAGTCGACAAATTAAAAATGAACCATGCGAAATTACCTGAAACTCCGGAGGAAACATGGATAGAGTAGTGACACAATGACGTTAACCGAGCTATGTGCTATATCATATAGAACCAATAGTATAATTCTACACAACTAAAGTAGCTGCTCTTTTAGGACTGCATTTTTAGGACTTTAGTTTTGTTCGGCAGCGCTGGCTACCGGATTGGATGATGTAGCGAAACTGCATTTCTAGGACCATAGTTTTGTAACAGCTCCACCTTCTGGATGGGATCATGAAAGGAACAGTTGAAAAGGAACTCATATAAACCCCTCAATTATATTATTGTCTTATTCAGATTAAGGCAAATAATTTGATAGCTGATGTCCATGTTAACATAGTCAGTCTCACATGATCATTCTGAAATTATTCTAATATTCTTAAAGGGGGAGTTTATTTATTCATTTTCTTGTCAGCTTAGTCCCAAAATAATGTTTACAATGTTAGTATAAGTACTCTAGCCAATATATTGTTGAATATAATCTGATAATGGCAAATGTCTGATTTTATCAGTGAATAAAATTGTCTAATATGACGGATTGCAAGCATATATCTCAAACATAATAATTCAAAATCAGAATTATTATAAGTAAAATAGAATTATTTATAAAAACCAGTAGACCTACACATAATATTATTATCGAGGTTGTGCCATATGTTTGTTTTTACCATACCTTTATTTTACATCTACAGAATCGTGAGAAAATCATGATCTTTATTTTAAGCAAAAAAAAAAATTGCGATTCTCATTTTAACCAGAATCGTGCAGCTCTACCGCAGTGTATGAGTGTGTGTGTGAATGTGTAAGACGAGGCTTGAACCAGGGACCCAGCGACCTTCATGCTGTGAGGCTACAGCACTACTTACTGCGCCCCTGCCCGAGACTGATAATATTGTTATTTATTATATCCAAAGTATCCCATTTGGATCTATTTTATCAAAGTACTTCATAAAAAATATTTGATCAACAAAATAATGGACACAACAGGCAGAAGGTTGGAAAGTTCTTAAAATGAACAGATATTTGTTTTTTCTGCGCAACACAACTCCTCAGCAGGCATAGTTTTGTTTATAGACTTTTTAAATAAAAACTCCAGTACAGTGAGGTGCTCCGGTGGTTTTGAGCAAGTGAATCTGGCAGTGGTCCATAAAGCTTCCTGCACATATGATAGTAATTAAAACTGTATATAAATTAACAGCACTCTCGTGGATTTATTGTTTCTGCTTGGATTCCTGCAGGCCGCTTTGCGGCACCTGTTCTTCATGCTTCGATCACTTGTTTCTCTTCTCTTTTTTTTGTTGTTCAACAGGCCTCTATAAATATCCGCCCAGTCTCCCATGGCCCATGTGGCCCTACTCTTTCCTGAGGGAGAGGAAGTGCAGGCTGTTTCAGAGACCCGATTTTTTTGTCTCCTGGGACAGAGGAGAGCCCAGTCGATGGGGGCTGGGAAGGATAAGAGATCCCTGGAGGTCTGCACTGTACAGGTCAGTGCGGACAAAACATTAGCGACCATGAAAGACATCCATAACAATGAACATTAGATGAAAGTGCTTTTTCATGTTTGCTCAAAGATGGTTGGCTAATGATATAAAGCTTTTCTTATATCCTTTCCTGTCATTCAGACCTGCAACACAAAAAGAAGTCCACAGAAAAGTTGGGACAAGGGGCAATTTAGGGCTAGTACTCAGGTAAATTGTTCAATAATGATGTGATTTTAAACAGGTGATGTCAGCGGGTGATTGAAATTATGATTCGATACAAAAAGAAGCATTCAAGGAAGGTCTAGTCCTTTAGGAGCAAAGATGGGCCGAGTATTGCCAGTTTGCCTATAAATACATGAGAAAATTATTGAAATGTTTAAAAACAAAAAAAGATAGGAAGACATTTTGATATTTCACCTTCAACTGTGCATAACATATATAAAAGATTCAAGTAATCTGGAGGAATTTGAGTGCGCAACGGACAAGGGCGCAAGCCTAAGCTTAAAAACTCTTTGGCAAACCTTTGTCAAGCCCCACAATATGTAGTTACATGAACAAAAAAACAATAAAAACTGTACTGTGCCAAAAGAGAGCTCTATATTAACAGTGTCTAGAAACCCCGTTAACTACTCTGGGCTCGAAGGCATCTGAGATTTATCATCACACAACGGAAGCTTATACTGTGCACAGATGTATCAGTATTTCAGGTATATTTTGGGAGAGATGGATTTCCAGCAACAAGTCCAAAAGCCAGGGTCTGTCTTGGTATAGGGTTGTGTCAGTGCCCTTGGCAAAGGTAACTTGCACTTCTGTGATGGCACCAATGATGCTGAAAAGTACATAGAATTTTGGAGCAAAATATGCTGCCTTTAAGAAGACATCTTTTCCAGGGATGCCCAGGAATATTTCAACAAGACAATGCAAAGCCACATTCTGCACACATTACAAAGTCCAGGCTGTGGAGGAAGAGATCCAGGTACTTGACTGGCCTGCCAGCAGTCCCAACCTGTCTCCAATAGAGAATGTGTGGTGCATTTTGAAAGGCAAAATGCAACAACAAATATCCCAAAATGATGTCTGCATTAAGACTTGTTTGCAGAAAGAATGGGACAAAACTTCACCTGAAACACTTCATCACTTGGTGTTTTCAGTTCCTAGATGTCTTTCGAGTGTTGTGAAAAGAGTTGGTAACATTACAAAGTTGTAAATGCTTTACGGTTACAACTTTTTTTTTTTTTTTAAATGTGTTGCCAGAACAAAAATTGGAATACGCATTTATTTTGAAAAAAAATAAAAATCAATAAAAAATAAATAAATAAATAAATAAAGAAATAATAATAATAATAATAATAATAATAATAAATAAATAAATAATGAACACAATAAATAATGTTTACATTTACATTTAGTCATTTAGCAGACGCTTTTATCCAAAGCGACTTACAAATGAGGACAAGGAAGCAATTTACACAACTAAGAGCAACAATGAATAAGTGCTGTAGGCAAGTTTTAGGTGTGTAAAGTCTAAGAATCAAAGCATTAGTAATTTTATTTATTTATTTATGTATTTGTTTGTTTGTTTGTTTGTTTGTTTTTTTGTTTGTTTGTTTATTTTTTGAGTACAGTTAGTAGTATAGCCAGAGAGGCAATCGGTTGCAATGAAATGTAAAAGTAAACTTAGAAATCATTACTTTATTTTTTTGATTTGCATTTTCCATTCTGCCCCAACTGTTTCTGATTTGGGGTTGTATGTAAATTAATACAGTTTAAAATTTTTAAATGTTGGTCACCAATTGGTGAATCACAGCACATTATGTTAGCTGACCAATCTGAACCTGTTGAGGTCGGGCCTTTCTGAGGAACTAGGAAATATGTCATTTTCATGTTAGCTGAGGTGTTTATAATTAAAGTAAGGTTTCTGAAAAAATCCCATGATTTTCTACAAATGAAGTATGAGCACACATTGCTTTGCCTCTTAGAAACACAACCAAGCCTTAAAAATACACTCTGGACCAGGCCCGGAATTGGCCAATCGGGAGAACCGAGAGAGTTCCCGGTGGGCCAGTCCGTTTTTTAGCCTCGAGGGCCGGTGTTTCTAGCTGCTTGCACTCTCAGCAGTCGCACTTTTTTCATTTATTTATTTATTTAAACATAGCCTCACTCTTTTTATTCATTATTTTGCCGCAGCTCCGCTCTTCTTATTTATTGTCTCGCAGCCCCATGAACAAAATGCAGCCTGCAGGGTAATGATGATGTAACTATCATTCCGGTCACACAAGTGTAACAGCGCCTTTGTGGTCCAGTGGTCAGCACATTGCTTTACGACGTTGTTGATCCGTGTTCGATCTTTACCTGAGTATTTTTTTTTTTCATTTTTATTGTTAAGACATATAAAACTGTAAGGTTGTTGAACATTTGAAGTTCTAAAGCAGCTGTTTTCTTGAAAAAGATTTGATAATGCAATTAGAAACTTTTAATAGTCAGTCGTGAACTGAGGTGGGCCGGTCTAATGCTTGAAACTCCAGGGCTGAAAAGGAGTTCCACTCCAGCCCTGCTCTGGACCACCCCTTTAATGTTAGCTAATGTATTTACAAACGCAAACTAAAAATGAGCAATACTTGTACATCTTTTATAAGCGTTCGGTATGCTTTTATGGCCGTTTTCAATGTCATAAGGAGTACCGAACCGTACCATACCACTTTTTCGGCACCTTTTCGAAAGGGTACCAAAACACAAGAAAGGGTACCGAAAGGTGGAGCTACAAACGCAGCTGAACGCTGATTGGTTACAGAGATTCGTCACGAGCTGGAGCTAGCCAGAATGAAAACAAAAGAACTGGGGCCTGTTTCAGTAAGGAGGTTCAAACAACTCAGAGTTTAAACTTGAACTCTGAGTTGATTTGCCGAGAGATTAAAAACTCAGAGTTTTCGGTTTCAGAACAGCTGATCTGAGTTGGGTCAATCAACTTCGAGTAGACCAACTCAGAGTTAAGTGCGCGCACCGTGACTTTAAAAAGGCATTATCAATGGAGCGCAGACATTACGAGTGACTATGGCAATATCTTATAAAAGAGATCACCATTTCTTTCTCCAGCTGAACTTGATGTTCTCATGCAAAGTTATAGCAAATATGAGTGTATATATTTGAAAAGAAGCAACCA
This sequence comes from Danio rerio, assembly GCF_052040795.2. Lineage (NCBI taxonomy): Eukaryota > Metazoa > Chordata > Actinopteri > Cypriniformes > Danionidae > Danio > Danio rerio. Next base: position 71,010,407 of record NC_141027.1, read on the forward strand.
TCAGTGAAGAAGAGACAGTTAGCGTGGGAAAACAGCTGCTCAAGTTAATGCCTAATTTCACTTTTTAAGTATTTAAATATTTAAGTATAATAAAATAAGTAATGTAATTTGTGACGTTTATATTTTTTTCTAAACTTTTTTATACATTTATTAGTTTTAAATGATTTAACAGTGCACTTGTGTGTCTGCCTTTTTTATTGATCAAGTGATAGAGGTTAATATAACATTTAGAAGGTAAGCAGTGCTAAAAATAATTTTTAGAAAGAATAATAATCCCATTAATCTAGTTACAGTGCATGTCAAAGGTGAATTTAATTTAATTATTTATTAAAAAAGGATAAGCCATTCTAGTACAGTTCTTCTGTGTGTGACTAAAATGTAGGCAATAGCTATGTTTCCATCCAAATATATTACATAAATTTATGTGCAAAACTGGAATATTGCATAAAAGATGCAAATAAAATTCCATCCAACGAGTCAAAGAGAAAAAAATTGTCACTTCCTGAAACTGGCACCAAATATCAACAGTAAAAACAGAATTTACTGTGGTAGAAGAAGCTGCGTCAATTAATTCTTTATTTAGCCTAATTAATGTACTTGCGCCTCGATGTCAGAAGACAATGCTGAAACACAATGAACACGTGGGGGCGTCTGAAGCCATGAGACGCGGAGACTCTTAACACGCACCAGACGTTCGGAGGTAATTAATAATATACAATAATACTGAAACAGTTAAGGCATTTTAGAATGACTAAAACAATATTTAAGACATGTTACAGTGTGCCCAGCCTGCTGGTTTGTCCATTTACACACATTTTCATTATCATATGATCATGATCTTTTTTTTAATGTACATACTGTAATTTGTTCAGTAAAAGTGTTTCCATCGTAGTTTATGCGCACATTTTCTATCGAATAAAAATTTATCCTACTCAGTTATGCGCGTTTTTTATGCATATTTTAAAAAGTTATGTGCATCATGACGTTTCTATTAATCGTTTTTATGCACGTATCCAAAATTAGCATTAAAATAGGTGGGTGGAAACGTAAGGCTAAGGCAAGAAATACCGCTTCATCTTTAAAAAAGGGGAGGAGACAGACAGAAACTCTGAGTTTAGAGAATAAAACCTGCTTCTGACCAGGTTAGATTCACAGAGTAAGTTACCACAGTAACTGACTCTGAGTTAAAGTTACCTTTCTTTCAGAAACAGGCTTGACTTACCCTGCTTTCTTGAGTTTAACAAACCTGCCATTTTGAAACGGAAAACCCAGAGTTTCTCTCATTTCAGGGTTAAAATACTCTGAGTTTTCAGTTAACCTCCTTTCTGAAACAGGCCCCTGCCCTGTTTTTTAAATACACAGCCAAGACATTACATTGTAATACTATATGCATATATTAACGAGCTATGGATGACCTGAGCTCAAGCAAACCTTGTTATTATCATGATATACAGACAAAGCCATGAAGAACAAAATCTGCCATGTCCTGTTGTTCTCTTACGAGGTTGCCTAAAAGTGTGAGCGGTTTTCGCTTTCTCCAGGGAGCTCGCGATCGCTTCTATATTTAATGTAACGAACTTCATAAGCTGATGATAATAAAGTGTGTATGATTACTGGTGTCTTCGAAATCTGACCCTTTCAGAAAAGAAAAGAACAAACGCCAGAGTAAAGTGGGAACAAACAAAGCAGAAGCCCAAGAAAACACAGGAGCAAATTGTTTCAGCAACCTGAACTACAAACAAACTTTCATGTTTATCATCGCCTTTTGGACTATTATGAACTCGGAAGAAAGAATTACTCTTTAACAGAGCTTACATGTTGTCGTGAAGATTACAGACACAGATGAGAGGTTTGCACTGACTTGTTTTTGAACCCAAGTAAGGACTAATTATATGCTGTGTGTATTTTTTCTTCCATTAGTAACATATCGTAGACTGTAAGGGGTCTGTATGTGTTCATATATGTCGCATTTATTTATTTATTTTATATAATTGTAGACGGCTAGTTACAGTAGGCTATTTTGATCTGGAGTTATAATCAAATTATGTTCATAGAAAAAGTAGTAATAAGCATTTATAAACAAGTATTTATGTGTATAAAGCATCTGTTTTGTGAAAAGTGCTTCTCATATGATATGTGAACGACCCGTGCAGCTTTACTGTTGAAATTTATTCGAGCAAGAATGACGTCGACTGAAACTTTCTGTCAAACACCCCGCCCACCAAAAAGGTACCCTTTGTAGTGGAAAAGCAAGCCTGATAAAGATGACCCGTACCGACCCGTACCTAACTGTACCAGTCAGTGGAAATGTAAATTGTATGTACTTTTTTAAACATCTTTGGATTTTTGTAAAGAACAAAACAAAAAAACAGACTTAATTCTTACATTTTTTAATTTTTTTTTATTACTGTTTACATGTCCAGCATGGATCGTTAAACACTCACAAGATGTGAACAAACACAAATGTATAAAATCCTCATTTTCTAATTAAGAAAATAATCAATAACACAAATCGGAATGTTATTAACAAGGTAAAATTCTAAAAAAACAAAATACAAAGGAAACATATTGAAACGGTACTATTTACAATTTTGAAAATGACTGAATTTAAGATCATGTTACAAGGTGAAAAATATGAACTGATAATTATAATCAAACTCAATTTCATTTTACCATCATTAATAAAGGATGAGGTGTTTAAGAAAACTCTACAGCGCAGCTTTGTGCACAATAACAGCATTGCTTTAAACATTAATGGTTTGCTACTACTGTATATTTTGTCTGAACAGCATGTTTGTGTAAGGCTCATTATGTAAAGTGAGATTCCCTTTAAGACAGTGTGCATGACCAAAATGCACGGTGCAATAATAGGACAGATTTTGACTTCAAACCTTCCCCTACCACACAATGGTGCAGGCAAACGCAAACACACTGTCTCATTCTACACAGTTGAACACACATATTGTCTCAACCTTTTGTCTTCAGCAAGTCAGTAATGATTGAAGTACTGCAACGGGTTAATAATGGTGTGGATGGATGTTCTTAGAGGCACCTCTGATCAGAGCTCAAGTTTATATCAGGAGAATATACAGACACACAAAGAGAAGTGTACTTCACTGTACAGTCCATTTGAGTGGTCAGTTTCCATTTGAAAAACCATCACTGCATAAAGTAGCAATCGTCCTGAGCTGTGTTTATGAGAACATTCACACTCAAAAGCCTTCTAAACAGAGGCCGTTGTTAGTATGCAATGTTAGTGTGAGCGCTGGTGGGAGGAAGCGCTGTGACCCTGGCTGAGGGCCCAGTCTATTTTCCTGTTGGCCAGAAGCAATGTGCAGGACAATAATGTAGCAAGAGAGAGAGGGGCCATTGTTATAAGAGCCAGTCCTAAACTTGGCCAAGAGTTGATTCAAAGTGACACAGAACACATTATACATCTACAGTAACACATACTAACAAATAAACAGACCGTTTTGATTATTCGTCAGTCATTGTCTACCACAATCTTGTTTAATCACCCTTATCTCTGAAAACAAAACAGAAGAAGAAATAAAAAATCAGTGTAGGAACATAAATGTTTATGCAATCTAGACTAGTGCTTTTATACCCTTACTGCACTGGTACCATGGTACAGGGACTATATTTAATAAATGAACTATCATGACTAAACAAGTGGTACCAGTTCTCAGTGACTCAAAGAGTGTCAAATGGGACTTGTTACAAGGCGGGACGCATCCTTGGTGTATAAAGCACAAGTTCATCACTCAGACTACAAAAAGGATCCCAACAAGTATTGAGTAATCTGGCCACTAAGTTCCCCTAGAGCAGTGGTCACCCAACTTGGGGGGAGGAGGGGGTCCTGCAGAGTTTAGCCCCAACCCTTTCAGGCAGGTGTGTTGAGGCACGTTGGAGCTAAACTATGCAGGGACACTAAACTTCCAGGACAAAAATTGTGATCCCTGTCCTGGGGTGTCCAGTCCACTTTAGTTCTTATCTCACTTTAACTCTAAATCAAGGTCTGACTAGGCATACTATAAACTTTTAAACGGGTGTGGTGAGGCAAGTTTCAAATAAACTCTATATGGACACCTGACCTCAAGAACCAAGATAAGAGACCCCAGTCCTAGAGTGTTCAATCTTGCTCCTGTAGGGACACTGTCCACAACATTTTAACTCCTACTCGAATTTAACACCTGAATCAAGGTCTAATTAGGCATACTATAAACTTTCAGATAGGTGTGTTAAGGCGAGCTGAAAAAAAACTCTATTGGGCCATCTGCCCTCCAGGACCAAGATTGGTGACCCCTGCCCTAGAGTGTCCAATCCTGCTCCTGTAGGGACACTGTCCAGAACATTTAAACTCCTGTTTATCTTAACACCTGAATCAAGGTCTAATTAGACATACTATAAACTTTCAGACAGGTGTGTTGAGGCATGTTGGAAATAAATTCTGTAGGGACACCTGCCCTCTAGAACCAAGATTAGTGACCTCTGCCCTAGAGTGTCCAATCCTGCTCCTGTAGGGACACTGTCCAGAACAGTTCAACTCCTGTTATAATTTAACACCTGAATCAAGGTCTGACTAGACACATTATCAACTTTCAGACAGGTGTGTTGAGGCATGTTGGAAATAAATTCTGTAGGGACACCTGCCTTCCAGGACCAAGATTGGTGACCCCTGCTCTAGAGTGTCCAATCCTGCTCCTGTAGGGACACTGTCCAGAACATTTTAACTCCTATTTATCTTAACACCTGAATCAAGCTCTGACTAGGGACACTATAAACTTTTAGACAGGTGTGGTGAGGCAAGTTTCAAATAAACTCTATATGGACACCTGACCTCAAGAACCAAGATAAGAGACCCCAGTCCTAGAGTGTCCAATCCTGCTCCTGTAGGGACACTGTCCACAACATTTTAACCCCTATTCGAATTTAACACCTGAATCAAGGTCTAATTAGGCATACTATAAACTTTCAGATAGGTGTGAGGCAAGTTGCAAAAAAACTCTGTTGGGCCATCTGCCCTTCAGGACCAAGATTGGTGACCCCTGCCCTAGAGTGTCTAATCCTGCTCCTGTAAGGACACTGTCCAGAACTGTTTAACTCCTATTCTAATTTAACACCTGAATCAAGTTCTGACTAGACACACTATAAACTTTCAGACAGGTGTGTTGAGGCATGTTGAAAATAAATTCTGTTGGGACACCTGCCCTCCAGGACCAAGATTGGTGACCCCTGCCCTAGAGTGTCCAATGCTGCTCCTGTAGGGATACTGTCCAGAACTGTTTAACTCCTGTTATAATTTAACACCTGAATCAAGCTCTGACTAGGGACACTATAAACTTTTAGACAGGTGCAAGCTGGAGCTAAACTCTGCAGGACATTGACTATTTTGCACACACTAACCTAATTTGTACAGGGGTGTAACTTACCACAAGAGACCGGTTCTCTGAAATGGAATAGTTTTTCCCACTGCATTTTGAAAAACTTTCATGTCTACATGACAACATTTTTAAAGTGATCCATGTTTGCACATCTGTAAAAAAACAGCCAACAAGCTGTAATACAAATACCAAGCTAGTATTTGGTGGCGTCACCTTTGTTAAATAGTACCTTTAGGGAAGTGACAATATGCTGTTGTCATGTAAATGGCCCCACAGACCAAGTAAACAACTAGGGCCATAATGCATTTGGTGTGAGATATTACTACAAGGTGCCAGCCTGCTTGTTAAATTCAGCGACATGACCACTATGGCCCTGTACCCCTCAGATCATGTAGTAGGACATGGCCAATAGGGACTTGTGCACATAGTGGGAGATATACAGAGTTATCAACTAGTGACCAAAGTTCCTCAAAGCAAACTGACCTCATGAGATAACTAAAAGACTTGGCTACTGTTGTCGGTCAGCTTAAGTCATTTGATCAAACATGAAGGGATGGGACTTCAAAGATGTTGGCCCATGGGCCTCAAGGAACCATGACCCTGGACTGAATGCCACGTTAAATAGCTATCCGATTGATGTAGATTATTTTATGGTCAAGGTACTTCAAAGAATTCCAACACATAAGCATCATAGCTGTGTCTAAAATTGTATAACATTTTACTTGAAGGGGTGTTTATAAGACCATAATGCGACATTTTTAATCATATTACAACGACACGTCTGGAATATGAATGAGATTTTTATGCTTGCTTATGACAACTGTCATTAAGTGTTATTTACTCAGTTGTATCATGTGACCTTGTTTGAGATGTCTTTGTAATGACATCTTAACATAATCCTATACATCATTAACTGTGTTTGTCTTTGTCATGACAACAGAACTTGTCATAAATCTGTCATAAACATGATTGCCATGAGACCATGAACACCCCATTCAATTAAAGTGTTACTAAAAATGTATTATAATTGTACTACAGCATGTCCAAAATACCATGCTAATACCATAGAACTTAATAAATTATGGAAAAAGGAGTGTACGAATCAGACACACGGGGCTACAGTGGGTATAAGACAGGAATAAGGCCAACAGTAAGTGAGCCCCTGAGAGTGAGCATTTCAGAAATCTTTCAAGCCTGTTTATGTATTCCTCATTGATCTGGGCAAGTGGAGGAGAAGGTAGAGGGCGTCGGGGGAGGGACAGCAGAGCTTTTATGTCTGATTAACTCTCCTCCAAATCTCCCCGGACGACAGGAGCACTGTGAGGAGGGGGGGATCGCCTGGCAACCGCATTTGGTGGGATTCATCAGTGACAGCATTCCGATCATGACTGTCCTGTGTCTCCTCTACTCTTCCAATAATATTTATGAAAGTGCTTTCTGCTCTACGTTGTCTGACAGGACAATATTTATAATACCACTCACTTTCGTTCTCGCCTCACTCTACCTCTAGCACTAAGAAAAGAGAAACTCTGTCACTGATTGTAAAGGGTCTATGACTGGGCACTTTAAAAAGTGGGGTCAGTATTATTATTATTAATGCCTTCTATGTCTTTACTGTCTTTACCTAGGTTAAACATCAGACCAAGCAAACACAAACCAACCAGACAGCATTATAGCTTACAATGTTAGGAAACTTGCTTTGCCTACTAGACCACATTAGCGTGAAAAAGTTGTGAATGAAACAAGGACCCTGTTTCCACTGCTGGTCGAGGAATGCACTCCAAAAATAACTGGCAGTGGATCCTGGTAATGTGGGCCACGGGACTGTGTGCCAGCAAGCTCTCATTTAGGGATACTACTGCTTAGCATGCTATCTACCAAGCGGTTCAAGCTAAAGCTAAAAATACACTCTACACAAGTATGCTAACACAAATGTGAATGCTACACCAAAATGCATATTCCTGTCTGATAGACTTAACATGCAATCTTCCTCCAACCTTCATCAAACGTAAGATGAGGTCATGAAGTTTGAATGTCAAGTATCATTAAATGTTTTCTGGTAGCTAGCAACGAACAGTTTAACCAAAACTTGCTTAGCAAGACTGTCTTCAAATTGTCCAACACAGAAATCAGATATATGGCAATGTGTGCAAATTACATACATGACATAGGCTACAAGTTTATATTTAGATTTCCATAATGTTTTGTAATACAGTGGCCCCTCGTTATTCACGGGAGATATGTCCTAAAAACATCCCTGCAAGTATTATAGATGTTTTAAGGCTGTAAAACCCCTCGCTACGCACTTTATACACTTTTCTCAGACAGGCATTAGCATTTTCATACTTTTCTCTCGTTTAAACACTCTCAAAGTTCAAACATTCATGGAAAAATAAGTCCAGTATTATAAAATAAAACCAAAGATCAAAACCATTTGATCTTCATTTATTTATTCAGTAATGGCAGCCTACAGCCGCGTAACTTCTACCTTCCTTTAGCATGTCTAGAACTTTTTGTGTGATGGTTAGCATCTACCTTTTGGCTGCTACCGCAGGTGCCTTTGACGGTGCAGATGGTTTCGTCGACATTGTGGGGAGAAAACTTGAAAACATACAGTACAGAGCTTCAGAGTCACACTGCTAGTGATCAAACATTTGTGTAAATTTGGCAAGCTGGACGCATTCTGCACTGTACAGGAGACACGGCACGGAGAAGATTGATTGACAATGGTCTACAGCTAATCAGGATGTAGAACACAATGCGCTAATCAGGGCACAGAACACACTGCGCTGTAGAAAAAAAGCACGTCAAATTACACAAAAAACGTCTGCGAAGCTGCGAAAAGTGAACCACGTTATAGTGAGGGATCACTCTACTGCAAGATGGCTGCTTTCATATTTTTTTCAAATTATATGTTAAAAAATATTAGCCATAATATTATATATGTTCATATATGGCCATACACAAACATATATAAACTTAAACTGAATACATGATTATATCTAATTGAACATATTTTGTATGTTCAAAAATATATGAAATGTTCATATTTTGTACATACATCGTACATGTAGTTGAATACATAACTCCAATGGCTAAAAAAAACAAAAAAATCAACTATTTTTGCAACTAATGTTGCATATACGATATATACTTTATAAATGTGAAATCCAAATATGAACTTGTATAATATATATGTAATTTGCATATATTTCCATGTATCAGATTTTTATGTGGGGTAGCTGCCTGTTAATAACTGAATTTCAAGCCTGTTTGTGAGTGAAATTATATATTCACGCAATTATACTCAATAGCGCCTCTTGTGGCAAGCTTGTGAATGCAATGCAGGTAACTAAAGGGGGGAACTAAATCATTCACATACTTGCGTATGTGTACGTTCAGCCTTTCAAAAGAAGTTTGCAATTGGTCTATCTCAATCCTGCCTGTTTTATACACCCCCGCCCCTAAAATACCATGATCCCTGTAATACAATCCTCTTCACACTTGTACTAACATCATAAGCGCTTTTGCCAAGACTTAAGATATAATGTTTCTTCATCTTAACCCTTTCCTTTTGAACTCACAGTTGTCCCTACTTCTTTCCCTCTTGTCCCAGAGCCAACTCAGTCGATGACAGTGGTATATCTTTGGTAGGGAGAGGTTTGGGTTGGGGTAGAAGGAAGTAAGGGAATGGTTTCACCCCCCACTGTTTTTAAAATTAGCTTTATAGCATTCACTAAATCAGCGGACCTCTACTAAGGGTTTTATTTATAATTGGGCCCCAAGATGTTCTCATAAGTGTATTTTACTGCGTTTACAATTGGTGTACGCAAGTGGTATGCATTTTATAGTTCTATTCTTTCATATTTTGATTTGATTGAACTGTAATATAAATGTCCACTCAGCAAATTGTTCAAGTTTTTCAAACCCCCTAAATAAAAGTAACCTCAAACAATAAAAAATATAGATATAATCGGCAGAGTTTTGAAACAAAAAGCACACCAGCTTGCAAAAAAAGTAATCAAGAGGGCTTTACAAATATGGGCTGAACCCATAAAAAAGATTTGCCTGGCAGGACCAAGGCACAGTTGTTAAAACAAGGCCCAATAAAAAAATTTATGATCAAACAAGGTAAGCAAACTGAAGGCAAAAGTCCCTATTTTATGACACCAAAACAAATAGCAGGTATAATTAAATCAAGTGGTTGAATAACCAAGTCCAGTTGCTTGTGACTTGACTTAAAATGGTAAATAAAGTAATTTAATCAGCAAGAACATAAAATATTTTGCTTAAAAAACCCTTACCAATTAATCCAGTTTTTTAAAAAATATCTTTAAACATCCTGTTTAATTTCAGGTTTAAATAATATTTTAAATGCCAGACTTTCTATGTGGACATTTAAACCCCACTACAGTATATACAGCAACAAATTATGAACAAGTTATGATGCAATTGGCCACTGATGACTTATGACTTGCCCTGTCAGTTGGAAAACAAGTCCTGAGAAAAGGTAACCGGATGCAGAAAATATCCTCAACTTTCACTTTTTGCAAGTGTAACCCACCGGTCCTACTGCACCCATCCCGTTCTGAGCTGGGATCAAACTGACAATTCTTTGTATGGGTTGCTCTAACAAGGAGGCTAAAGACAATGGCCTCTAGAACACCTATAGAGGTCAGAGGAGTGAGGTTTACGGACATAGCACTTCGCTAGTTGGCCTCCGTTACAATCAGTCCCCTAAACCTCACTACCATCCCGGACGAGCCCCCAAGTGTAACCCACCGGTCCTACTGCACCCAACCTGGTCTGAGCTGGGATCAAACCGGCGATTCTTTGTATGGGAGTCCGTTGCTCTAACAAGGAGGCTAAAAACCATGGCCTCTAGTGCCTGTCGTTAGAGCACTTTTGAGGTAAAAGAAGTGAGGTTTACTTGCACAGCACTTCTCTAGCTGCCCTCCGTTACACTCACCCCCCTAAACCTCACTTCCATCCCGGACGAGCCCCCACATGTAATCCAACAGTCCTATTGCACTCAACCCACTCTGAGCTGGGATCGAAACGGCAAAGCTGTGGATGGGCGTCAGTTGCTCTAACAAGGAGGCATAAGACCATGGCCTCTAGCGTCTGTTGCTAGAGCAGCTTTTGAGGTCAGAGGAGTGATGTTTACCTGCATAGCACTTTGCTAGCTAGCCTCCGTTACACAAGACTTCCCATTCTTGTACGTTATAATTGGAGATCAAGATTGTGGCATCTTAAAGACTGCAATGAAGATAAACCCACAAACAACTGATTGAAAAATTCAAAAAAATATATTAAAAAAGTAAAATAAAAACAAAATCAATGTGCAAACTTTCTAATATAAATAGACTAGTCAAGATGTTAGGAGAGCACCATGGGAAAGGAAAAGAAGGGTGAACATGAACATGTGAGTGTGTATCAGTATATGTATATGTGTGTATGTATTTTGTGTGTGCAAAGTTTTTAGATGATTGAATTAAAAAGGCAGAACCAGGATCCCAGGTCATTCCCAGAGGTTAAACCCAGTCCTGGAATGATCGTCTGCAGTAAACTAAATACTTGGGCGCTCCTTTCCTCTGTAGCGTGTTAATGATAGCGTAGATCAATCCCAAGATGCACAGCACCAGGACCAGGGGTACCGTCACCATGATGATGTTCATAGTGCGCTCCGTCTCATCTATCTTCAGAACCACATCCACCTCATTGGTTTTCTCCTCCGTTTCTTCTTTAGAGTCAGCGTCATTGGTGTTGTCTCTCTCTTTGTCCTTGTCTTTGTCCTTGTCTTTGTCTCGGCCAGCGTCTGGATTGAAGGGTGGCCGATCGGGCCACTTGCGTCCCTGGTCCACATCAGTGTCTCTGTCAGGATCGAGGTCCACATTACAGCCCATGAAGTCTCTAAGAATGGATTTTGGGTAGCCCGGCTCGCTTGTCATTCTGTGATTGTCAAATTTCCAGTATTTTGCACCCTTGTAGAAGTATGTGTAGGCTATTTCAGAGACAAAAAAGTGAAAAATTAGGCAACGGCATTACTTTAGGCATTACTTAGGCCCAATCCCAATTCTACCCCTCAGCCCTTCCCCTTACCCCTACCCTTCGTTTTGCGCGTGCACGCCAAGGGGTAAGGTTGTCCCAATTCTCTTTAGCTTGAAGGCGTAGGGCTAAGGGGAAGGGGTGAATAGCCCTTTGAACGAAGATTTTTAGATTGAAATCTAAGTTATTATCTGTATCTGTTATCGATAGCATGTCATAGATCCTTTTAACCATTTTAAACCAGGTACATTCCTTTAATGAGAAAGGGCTTTTAGTGATATAAGTGATTCCTGATAATATCGCATTATTTCCTCAAATCACATTTCATACATTCTCTCACTTCCTTTGTTCTAGTATTTGATTGACGGTACATTAAGGAGACAGGCTGTTGGACTCACTCACCTCCATCATCGCTGAGAAAAGCCCCTTTGGGAGACGACGGCACAGAAGTGCCCCACACACTAATTGGTTTAGGGTAGTCCTGATCTGCGGCTCTGTCCTGCTCATTAAAGCGCCAGTACCTGTAGTTTATCAAACAAAAATCATTGCAAATCATTTTGACTTTCCTCAATGCAGACATTTCAGCAACAGCACAGTATCCCTATATATACGCATGATATTAACACTGAAATCACTCAAACCACTTTCAGGGTGATCACTTTGCTTTTACAGTGCTCAGCATATATGAGTACAACCCTCACAAATCACTCATTTAAATTAGTATTTTCTATAGGAACCTTTACTATATTATATTTGTGCGTTGATTAGTCATTCTGAATGCAAATCTGGAGCTAAACTAACAAAATAATGTATGATAACGGTGCAAAATAAGTACACTTAAATTGATATATGAGGATAAAAATTTCAATCAAAATAAATAAAAAGAGCAAAACTCAAGAGAAACTATTTTTTTTTAATTCTGTTGAAATTGTGTAGTTTGTCATTTTTTCTTCCAATATTTCACATGAATTTAAATGCATTATCTTAATGTTTTTAAAGATGTTTGTTGGCTAAAATATTATTTAAATAAATATATTCATTTAAAATCTGTTTAAATGGCACCAAAATATATTACCTATATTCACTAAGAAATTGCTAAAAATATTCATTTTCAAAATGGGGTGTACATTATTTCACAAAAATCGTTCATTCCAGTCTTAAGAGCACCAAATAATAACTTGACTTCTAATCGATCACTTGGAAAAGTGGCAGAAGGTAGATTTTTCTGGTGAATCATCTGTTGAACTGCATCCCGATCATCACAAACACTGCAGAAGACCTACTGGATCCAGCATGGACCCAAGATTCCTACAGAATCAGTCAAGTTTGGTAAAGGAAAAATCAAGGTTTGGGGTTACATTCAGTTTTGGGGCGATTGGCCAGCCCAGTCATCAGACATGAATTTTATTGAGCATGTCTGGGGTAAGATGAAGGAGGAGGCATTGAAGATGAATCCAAAGAATCTTGATGAACTTTGGGAGTCCTGCAAGAAAGCTTTCTTTGCCATGTCCTATTTAAATAAATATAAATCAAAGCATGATCCTATTTTATTTTGGTAAAATAAGCCTAATCTAAAGGCCTTTGCCTTTCATATAAGCCACTTCTGATACCAAATGATCAACTAGAAGTCACATTATTATTTGTTGTTCCTAAAAAACGGATAGGGGACAAGATTATGTCAGGTAGTGTACTTAATTATGTTGAGCACTGTATATCATAAATGCAAAAGCAATTCAAAACACTGAAGTAAAGCCAATTTAATAGTTCTAAACAGTACCAGCTATAGTAGGTAAGACTTTTAAATAAATAAATAAATAAATAAATAAATAAATAAATAAATAAATAAATAAATAAATAAATAAATAAACAAACAAACAAACAAACAAAAAATGTAATAAATAAATAAAACCAAAATAAATAATCAAGATTTTAATGTTGCAACATGCTGCAGAAAAAATATATTATTTCTTACCTTGAATGTACGTATCTATATCATAGTTAAATCTTTATAAATGAAATCTTAATCTCTAAAATATTTATGCAATTATATTTCAAGTTGAAACTATTATTAGTAGTAGTAGTATTCACATATTTGAGGGTCGATTCAATTGCTTCATGAAACTATCATTTGTGTCAGAAGTTAAGGTCTGTTGTAAACGGGGTCAGTAAGATATCTCAAGCAACAACAAAACAACTTGAGGTCAATAACTAGACATTAAACATTACAGGCAGAATTCTTGTTGTACATAAAATCGCCTCACCAGTCTCCTTTGAAGAAGTAAGTGAAGCCAGAAGGCTCCCACCAGATGGCTGTATCTATTTTGTCATACGGGATGTCTCTGCCATAGTCCATCAGCTCTTGAGGGTAACCGGACTCCAGGTTGGCTTCCCTGAACAACCAGTACTGACTTCCTACAGGTGGAGGGTCGCAGAGAGAAAGAAAGAGGATGTAGTGACAGGCTGATACTGTTTATATGTGAATTCTGAGTGTTTTAACCTGGAAAAAGCTTGTTTTATTTCTCACGGTGCACTGAAATAAATGATTCATTGGATTTACAATTTTTTGCAAACCATTTATATTGGCTAAATTTAAACAAACAAATAAAGTTGAACATAGTACATTTAATTTGTTTGTTTAAATTTAGCCCATTTAAATATATTACCTTAAGAAAATCCAATGAATCATCTTTTTCAGTGTGGTTGGTCTGCATCAGTTGCATACATTAGTTATTGTTTTCTTAATTATGTTGTTATTTTCATTCATTCATTTTCTTTTCGGCTTAGTCCCTTTATTAATCTGGGGTCGTCAAAGCGGAATAAACCTACATTTTATCCAGCATATGTTTTACGCAGCAGACGCCCTTCCAGCTGCAACCCCTCTCTGGGAAACCCCCATACACTTATTCACATACACTTCAGACAATTTAGCCTACCCAATTCACCTGTGCCGCATGTCTTTGGACTTGTGGGGGAAACCGGAGCACCAGGAGGAAACCCACACAAGCACGGGAGAACATGCAAGCTCAGAAATGCCAACTGACCCAGGCAAAGCTCGAACCAGCAACCTTCTTGCTCTAAGGCGACAGCACTACCTACTGAGCCACCGTGTCGCCGCTGTTACATTCAATAAGTGTATATGTTTGATAAAGGTTAGAAGACCGAAACGTTATAACTAGGTTCTTCTCTAAGAAAGTTGATACTCCACCCAGTTTAGAGCATCATTATGGGCATTTTCCGTTATCACTAACGTGGTTCAAGCGATGGATCTGCGACAGAGAAACTATGGGTTTTGATAAACAATCGTCACTACATCATTCATTTCCCAAACGATGCATCGTACTATGATAGTTCAGCCGCAGCTATGATAGTTCAATTAAGTCGTTGTTTGGAAAACCCACCCCTGATCCATAGTAGGAACAAAAAATAGTATAAAACTGAAAGGCATTTTTTTTTCCAAGTGTTTCTTTCTTTGTGTTAAGAATAAGAAGGAAACTCAACAGGTTTTGAACAATTGGAGGATAAGTAAATGAGTATGAGTAAATAAAAATACATTTTTTCTTGGGTGTACTATCCCTTTAAACATCTGTTGAATTACTTCGACAAAAGAATATATATGAGCAACGTTGGAGCTCCCAACAGGTCTATCTTATTATTAAAATTTATTTTTTAACTTTGATTATTGCACTCCATTCATTTATAATTAGAATGCAGCACATTGGTGTAGCTGAAGTCTTTAAAATCAGCCATCTTTTGGAAAAACTAACAAATTAGGTAAAAAAAAAAAAAATAACTTCAAAAGTTTCAAAGATAGATTTGAAAAAGTGAGCAGAGGTTGAAAACAATGGTGAGGAAGTAGAAAAGACAAGAAGTGGGAGGCCGGTGGGTAACAAGATTTCATGGTGCACGTACAGGGACTTTCCAACCTTTAACACAGTCACAGAATCTCCAGCCCTGAACCACAGGTTTGTGTTTATTCTTTATTATAACACACTACAACACTGCAAATGATGCACCAACAATGTGGGTTTGGTTCGACTTCCGAAATATTTCTCCATTGCATGGAGCCGTTGCAGGAACATTGATATAAGCTTGAGAGATTTTAATATTTTACAGTATGGCAGACACCGAGGCACCATCCTCATAGACCCTTTTGAATCAGTGGGCCCTTTTCCAAGTCCAACCATTGCTGTTCGCATCTGGTAGAACCGCTAGCTGACGCAATGGCCTCGCCTCACAAAGAACAGATGTTGCTCCCCAAGATTTTTGGTGGCTCGGCTTTCTCCAATGGCACAAATCCAAATTTGAAAGGGCCTTGCCAATGACATCACTTGCCCTACATGGGCTTCGTTGGAGCAAGCTTTCCTCAAGTGCAACAAATATGCATTCACCTCCACAGAAACTCTCACTATTAAAATATTAGATATTAATCAGTAGTTTTTTAGAAGTTCATATGGTGGCCGAGAGAGCTCAAACGCGTTGCAAGTTAAGAAAACACTACAAAGAGCACAGGCCACAGCAGAAATGTAGCGGAGACCCCAAAAATGTACAAATCTAGCAGGTGCCTGTTTAGAGTCAGAGGTGTTGTTGGAGATCTGAGAGGTGAGTTTTTACTTTATTTTAACTTCCTGGTCATACGGTTCCTTGTTGCTTTTATACAACACTGTTTCTGACAACACTGAAGACTGTAAACAGGATACAGCTGGGTTTGTCACTTTTGGGGGTCCCTCGACCCATTTCTGTGTCTGTGTTAGCATGTTTTGTGAGAATTTGCCTACACATTTGTTGTCAAATTGATGAATGTGTTAAAGTGATGATACATGGGATAACTTTTAGAGCAATTATGCCATCCGATGTTGCTTTGCTACTTTTAGTTTGATGGAAGAATGGTCAGCAAAAGTGAATAAGGATCCCTTAGACTAGTCATCTGCAAGTTTTTGAGATTCTCCAGTAAGATTGCTAGAAGTGAATCACGTGACTGGCTTGGACCAATCAGAAAAATGAAAACAAGATGGCGTTTCTATAGCGGCAGTGGAGTAAAGAAAACCGCATGAACCCATAACTTATTATTCAGCTTTGTTGTCATGTAGTCAACACAAAACAGGGTTTTTATCTAATTTAAAGCTTACCGTGCCAACAGTTGTCCAATTCAAAGGTGATTTAGCTTCCTTATATACTTTTGTGTAGGTTTAAAGTTTTGGTGTGATTATCTTCTGCTTCCTTGTCGTGCATTCATTATTATTATTATTATTATTATTATTATTATTATTATTATTATTATTATTATTATTATTATTATTATTTGGTAAGCATTACCACCTGCTTTGAATGTTATCACTCTATTGAATAAGCGTTGTCAGTGGTTATCAGCTGATAGACATGGGCCAGTAAGGGCCTTCTGCCCATACTGGTTGGCTCAGAAAGCTGTTATGATCCATCCACATGGTTAATAAGTTATACTAATAGAGAAGACTCCAGATGTAGATTTGTTTTTATATTACTTTGACGGTTGGGTTTAGGGTTGGGGTAGGGGTAGACGTTAATCTAATACATTTAATGCGAAATTTAATAAGTAATATAAATAATTCTTGTTATTTTCCGGCCGCTGCTCTTATGTGATCTATAGCTGATTAACCATGTGGATGGATCATAGTCTTTTGAGCTTTAAAGTAACTTTGAACATGGCATGGTTGTTGATGCCAGACGGGCTGATTTAAGTTTTTAACAAACTGCTGAACTACTGGATTTTCGAGCAGAACCATCTCTGGGGTTTACAGAGAATGTTCTGAAAAAGAAAAAATATTCAGTGAGCGGCAGGGAGGTCAGAGGAGAATGGCCAGACTGGTTCCAGTTGATAGAAAGGCAACAGTAACTCAAACAACCACAATCGGGGTACGCCGAAGAGCATCTCTGAATGCACAACACATCAAACCTTAAGGCAGATGGGCTACAGCAGCAGAAGACCACACCGGGTGCCACTCTTATCAGCTAAGAACAGGAAACTGAAGCTACAATTCACACAGGCTCACCAAAATTGGACAATAGAAGATTGGATATACGTTGCCTGGTCTGATGAGTCTCAATTTCTGCTGGGACATTCTTATGGTAGGGCCAGAATTTGCAGTCAACAACAAGAAAGCATGGATCCATCCCACCTTATATCAATGATTCAGGCTAATGGTGGTGATGTAATGGTGTGGGGAATATTGTCTTGGCACACTTTGGACCCATTAGTACCAATCGAGCATCATGTCAATGCCACAGCCTACCTGAGTATTGTTGCTGACCATGTCCATCCATTTATGACAACAGTGTACACACCTCCTGATGGCTACTTCCATCAGGATAACGCCCATGTCATAAAGCACAAATCATCTCAGACTGGTTTCTTGAACATGACAATGAGTTCACTGTACTTAAATGGCCTCCACAGTCACCAGAACTCAATCCAATTGAGCACTTTGGGGATGTGGTGGAATGGGAGATTTGCATCATGGATGTGCAAATGAAGTGGCCGGTGAGTGTAAGTAGAATGGCTTACGTCATATTATTTTAATTATATTTGCAGCCATTAGGTTATTTACATGTTTTCGTAAGCAGAATCTAATCATGTCTTCGAAATAAGAACCTATTTATAACAGTTTAGGTATTTACTGGGATTTGCTTCTTCTCAAAATTTATAGTCAATCTCCAGAACTATACAGCTTCAAATTAAATGCTCCATTCACCTTAAATCCATATATAAACCCAAAAAAGCCATGTCATTGAAACCCTACCTGTAAAATCCATCAGACTAGCACATTAGCGGCTGAGGGAAATCAAGGACGCTTCCTGTACTAAATGACAAACGTGGAAATAGATGGCTTGTTCTAATGTAAAAAGCACTTCAACGTGATGTAACGCTGCCAGCCTGGGTAATAATTCCTCTCGCGGATATAACATTTTTATGGTCTATATTAACTTTTAGCAGCACGGAGCTATATCAGTTTTCAAGTGCAGTCAGAAAGGGGGAATACCTTTGAAAAACACAAATCGCCCATCATGCCTCTCATATGCGGCGTCGATGTCTCCCGGCAGACCCCTCCAGAAGTGTCCGATAGGCATGGGGTAATTATCCAGCACTCTGTTCCTCCGCACTCTCCAGAACCAGCGACCCTGAGGAGACAATATGAGATGAATCAGCGACTGGACGATGATGCGTGTGTATTTCTGTCCTAACGGTGCTCAGGTTTATTAGCAGTCTCTCAACCCTCAGCTGATATGTGTACTGCCAAGATTATGAGGGTTTCTGGTGCTCCTCCAGACAAAAAAAAAAGGTTTTTCTCTAGACTTCTAAGCTTACAAAATCCCTAAACATTCTCCTAACCATCAACAATTAACTGAAAGATAATCAGATTACAGTTTTTTAAGGGTTAGCTCACCAAAAAATAAAAACTCGATTATTAATTACTTGCCTTTGTGTAGTTTCAATCCTCTAAGACCAATGACTTTAAATATGAATAGATGCATTCTATGTATTCAACTCGAGCTGATCGAAAGGCAACTGTAACTCAAATAACCAGTTGTTACAACCGAGGTGTGTAGAAGAGCATCTCTGAATGCACAACACATCAAACCTTGAGGCAGATGGGCTACAGCAGCAGAAGACCACACCGGGTGCCACTCCTTTCAGCTAAGAACATGAAACTGAGGCTACAAATCGAACAGGCTCACCAGAATAGGACAATAGAAGATTGGAAAAGCGTTGCGTGGTCTGATGAGTCTTAATTTCTGCTGGGACATTCATCAACACCATGAAAGTATGAATCCATCCTGCCTTGTATCAACGGTTCAGGCTGGTGGTGGTGGTGTAATGGTGTGAGCGATATTTTCTCTGCACACTTTGAGCTTATTAGTACCAATTGAGCATCATGTCAACGCCACAGCCTACTTGAGTATTGATGCTGCATGTCCATCCATTTCAAGAGTTCACACTTAGCTGATGATTTATAAAAGCTTGTTTGGCATGCTGTCCCAGGACAGAGCCCTGAGCTCAAGGGATCCTCGAGCCCGGGGCTTCCTCCTGTTGGCAGAGCGAGAGGGGAGCCTTCGTTTCTTCCAAACGAAGATAAAATGAACTGAAAACTGTAGTTATTTATAGTAGCTTAGGGCTTATTTGATTGTAAGATAGTGATTAGCAAATACGGGACCGGCCGTGATAAATCATAAGCACGTGATCCTCTGGAAATTAGTTCATGAATAAACTTCACTTATGACAACAGTGTACCCATCTTCTGATGGCTACTTCCAGCAGGATAACACGCCACGTCATTAAGCGCGAATCATCTCAGACTGGTTTCTTGATCATGACAATAAGTTCACTGCACTCAAATGGCTTCCACAGTCACCAGATCTCAATCCGAGATTTAGTTAAAATGTAATTTTTTTAAATACACAAAATTTAATTTAATGTATTATAATGTATGATGTATATATTTAAGGTACATATTCAAATGTAAAATAACCAGTGTGCAGCATCCAGGACAGCCACAGGACAACGGTGCCAATGCGCTTACCACACAGCAGCTATTGGTGGAGTGAAGAGACAGCCAATTCGGTGGATGGGAATGATTGGGAGGCCATGATCGTAAAGGCTGATTGAGGGACTTTAGGTTACACCCCTACTCTTTACGAGAAGTGCCATGGGACTTTTTAATGACCACAGAGCATCAGGACCTCGGTTTAACATCTCATCCGAAAGACGGTGCTCACTGACAGTATAGTGTCCCCTTCACTTTTTACTGGGGCATTAGGACTTATATATTATATATTATATATATATATATATATATATATATATATATATATATATATATATATATATATATATATATATATATATATATATATATATATATATATATATATAATATTGAGCACCCCCTGCTTATGCCAATCTTCAGTATCACATGGTCTTAAATCATTTTAATATGATGATCTGATGCCCAAAAAACATTTCTCACATCATCAATGCTGAAAACAGAACTGCAGTTTCATATTTTTTTGTGAAGATTTACTTTATAGATCGTGATTTGCCACGCTTTCCTATTTCTGACTGCTTCTTTCAGTTGTTCCATGTTCAAGTTCGTGTCAGTCTTGCTTGTGTCCAGCCATCGTGTTCTCTGACGCTCTCTTCTTCTCGATCCACTCACTGCACCGAGCATTAAAGCTGTTTCCATGAAGTTGGCTCGCATGATATTGAAAAGAACGAGAGCCGCTGCTTGGTGATTTTGCCCTCTAGTGGTATATTTTGTTTGACACGCTCCAGGATCGTTTTGTTTGTGATCCTCGCCGTCCATGGGATGTGCATCATTCGCCTCACAATTCGAAAGCATCGATCTTCCTTCTGTCTTTCTTCTTGAGTATCCAGCTCTCACATGCATACATGGAGATTGGGAAAATGATGGCATTGATTATTCTGATCTTTGTTATGCTGATCTCTTTACTTTTCCATACTTTCGCCATTCTTCCATCTGATCGTGTATTTTATGTATGTTTGCACACACACACACACACACACACACACACACACACACACACACACACACACACACACACACACACACACACACACACACACACACACAGTGTATCCTCTACACTCAGTCTGGCTGAGTGTTCCAAACCAAGCCCAAATTAAAACCAGAGCTGATTCTGTGGCCAGCACACTCTAAATTTATCCCACTTTCTACCTACACACTCTTCAAAAAAAAAGCACTACACACACACATTGAAAGAGAATGTAGCACACACCTTGTTTTTACATAAATGAA
The DNA here is from genome assembly GCF_052040795.2 of Danio rerio. Classification (NCBI taxonomy): domain Eukaryota; kingdom Metazoa; phylum Chordata; class Actinopteri; order Cypriniformes; family Danionidae; genus Danio; species Danio rerio. Next base: position 71,031,648 of record NC_141027.1, read on the forward strand.
AACAGTCATGAAGAAACTTGTATGTTTTGTTTTTTTTTTTACAGAGAGGAAGGCCCAATCCTGGCCTTTTATACTGTACAAAGTTCATGTACTGTAAAATCCTGCAGGGTGGCCCTTCACTCAAGGGCATCTGATTGCTGTCTAATGGATAACTTACAGTAACTACTGAGATCTGTTAAACAGTAACACCTGTTGGAAAAACACATTCAGATTTACTTAAATAACCTTTCCCCTTGCTTACCATTCAACTCAGGCTCATTCTGATTAAGTACCCAATATACATTTCTAAAGAGAGCAAAATATGTCCCAGGACGTCAAATCTCTCTGGTGATTGCCACTTGCGCCTGCTGTTCCCGCGTAAATCCACCACAGGTCGATCTCGACAGAATGATTTACTGACTGACCCCTAAACCCAACCGATAGTGTTTTAAAAAGCACCGATTAACCAGCGGCCACCCACTTTCCTAAGCCCAAATGCAGTGTTTTAAAAAGCAATCCAGAAAAAAAGCCACCTGATTTTGTACCACATTTTCTGATATGACCACATTCTCACCCTGTTATTTACTCGATTATGAATGAAAAGTAAATAATGTCTCAAGTCCGTCGACGTGCATGTCGAGCTACCAGACAAACTGGTAACAGCAGAAAAGTCATCCACATGGAGGTAAGCAATCAGCTGGTAAGCGTGAAAAGGAATGGCATCAAACCGCCCCGAAGCATTCGTTTTAAAGATGAAATGCAGCCATACGTACTTCTGGCTACACAATTCATGATCTCCAGAAATGTATACAGGGCTACATTTTCAGAATGAGTCTACAGTATGTTGTCACCATTAGTACAAATGTGCTGTGGCAAGGTTATAATAGTTATCGCTGTATAGTATTTTTTTGTTTGTGGAAATTGCCATATGTTTCCATGCAAAAGATGATAAAATTGTTTATTTAGCAATGATACATCTAAATGATCAAAAGTGACATTAAACTACTTAAATAATAGTTTTACACATTTATAATGTCAATTTTATTTCAAATAAATGTTTTTTTTTCTTCAATTATTTATTTATATAAACACCATAACTGTTTTCAAGATTTAGAATTATTTATTCATTCATTCATTAATGCATTCATTCATTCATTTACTTTTCAGCTTAGTACCTTTATTTATCAGCGGAATGAACAGCCAACTTATCCAGCATATGTTGGACTGTGGGGGAAACTGGAGCACCCGAAGGAAACTCATGCGAACACGGGAAGAACATGCAAACTCTATACAGAAATGTCAACTGACCCACCCGAGGCAAAAAACAAGTGACCTTCTTGCTGTGAGGCGATCGTGCTACTCACTGCGCCACTGTGACAACTTATATTAAGGTTCATTTTAGTGTATTAATTTATTGGCTCACATCAAGAAGATCACTGGTTCCAGTTTCCAGTTTCCCCCACAGTCTAAAGACATGAGCTGTAGGTGAATTGAACAAACTAAACTGGTCGTAGTGTATGTGTGTGAATGAGTGTTTATGGATGTTTTTCCCAGTCCTGGGATGCAGCTGAAAGGGCATCCACTGTGTAAAACATATGCTGGATAAGTTGCCGGTTCATTCCGCTGTGGTGTCCCCTGATGAATAAACCCCGCAGGCACACATCCTAAGACATTAATATTAGGTTAGATTTAGGTCATAACGTCAGGTGACCAAAACCCGATGTCTAGCCAGCGTCTAAGGACAACTTTATTTTGATGTCCAATAATGACGTCAAATTTTGTTGATATTTGATTGATTTTAGGTTGTGTTGGAAAGTGATTAAAATCCAACATCTGATAGATGTCATAGTGGTAACATCGACACAACGTCAAGGTGTAACATGATTAGACGTTAATACTTGGTAGATTTTAGGTTGTGTTGAAAAGTGACTAAAATCCAACATCTGATAGATGTCATAGTGGTAACGTCCACACAACGTCAAGATGTAACATGATTAGACGTTGATATTTGGTTGATTTTAGGTTGGAAGTTGAACATTGAGGTGGGCCTGACATTGAGTTCTGACGTCAACCCAATTTTTATTTTCAAACTAAATCCAATGTTCCCACGACAGTGGGGTACGTTGGGGTACAACGTCAACATGACGTCATGTTGACGTCCTGTGCCTGCAGGAAAGGGACTAAGCTGAAGGAAAATGAATGAATGACTATTCTACCAGCCTAAATGATATATTAGATATAAAAAAATACAAATTTTAAAGAGAAAAGAAAATTACAATTGTAACTTTAAATTAATAACACCAAAACAGCTTTCTGGAAGGAAAAAAAATTATTCAGTTCTGATACTATTAATTCCATCCACATGGCTAACCACAGCACTGTCATGTTTCCCAAATGACATCATTAGGTTTTATTTTCATGCATAAAAATTGTTTAGTCACACATTTCCATTTACTGTGTGAATATCTCTTCAGTCTTCCATATTCCATAAATTCCTTACTTGATTTTCACCAGCAAGACTAAAGCAAAATAATGCAACCACTTCATCTAATGGACAGAAAGTGAAAGATCATATGATGCGGTTGTGTTTTTCAGGCACTAAAGATCCTCCGCCACAGAGAGCCCTTCTTTTATCCAACAAAAAATCACATGACGTGACCCGACCACAAAACCGCAACTCCGGCAAAAGGAGATGAAGTCTGAGGAATCTCTTGATCAACTCCAGACTCAAAAACACGACTCCTTTCCTCTTTATGGAGCTCTGCACCGTAACAAAGAGCAGTGCTGGGGTTTTTACGGCCCATTGCCCAACAAAGTCTGATTGAGAGCAGGCCGAGCACAGCAGGCCTTCACCTGTGTGTCAGAGCTTTCACCTGGAACTCAACTTGGTTTTTTTCACAATTCAGTGGTGGAGTGAATCCAACGAAGCCTATCAAAAACATGTTGGGCACATATTTCACACAAACATAAGCAGATAGCAGCTTCCATTGCTACAAAATAGGACCACCAATACATTAAAATAATGAATTATGAATAATGAATCAATTAAATGAAAAATGTATTCAATTTGACCAGGGTTCCCTAAATATTAAATCAAATATCAATTATCTGACGTTTACTAACTAAAAAGCTGAATTTTCTTGAGCTTTAATGAACATAAAAAGAGGCTGCGATTGTACAGTTGAAGTCAGAATTATTAGCCCCCCCTGAATTATTAGCGCCACTGTTTATTTTTTTAGCTTAGCTTAAAGTGACATTTAAAGGCTTAACTAGGTTAATAAGGTTAACTAGGCAGGTTAGGGTAATTAGGCAAGTTATTGTATATCAATGGTTTGCTCTGTAGATTATCGATAAAAAAATTAGCTTAAAGGGGCTAATAATTTTGACATAAAAATGTTTAAAAAAAATAATAACTGCTTTTATTCTAGCCAAAATAAAACAAATAAGACTTTCTCCAGAAGAAAAAATATTATCAGACATACTTTGAACATTTTCTTGCTCTGTTAAAAAATAATTTGGGAAATATTTAAAAAAGAAAAAAAAATCAAAAGGGGGCTAATAATTCTGACTTCAACTGTACTTGCATAATATTAAAATGGCTTAGCTTAAATATGATTTTGCAGGACTTGAATAATCACTATAAGAGCAACAATAGATAGTTATTGTCATGGTCACTAAGCTGAATACCCTTTAGAGTGTGACAAATCATATCACATTTGCCACTGATCCGAACTACATATCCCATCGTGCCTTGCAGTCACACACCAGTTTCAGCTCACCTCCTGATTATATAAACACAGCTACTGTTCATCACCACCAATTACATGGGCTATATCAGGGGTGCCCAAACTCCTGTGGGACTGGTGTCCTGCAAAGTTTAGTTCCAACCCAACCAGACACATCAATCACTTACTAGGCTGTCTAGAAACATAGCCGCAGATGTGTTGAGATAAGTTAGAGCTAATATCTGCAGGACATTGGCCCTCGAGGACTAAGCTTTGGCACCTCTTGGCTATGCAGATACCATTCGCACACACTTCCAGGGTGGAGTCTTGTTATCTGTAGTGAGAACTGCGAAGAGTTTTCCAGTGTTGTATAGGGTATATGCGGAGCTAGTGTTTCTTGACCGGTTATTGAGACTTTTTTCCATTGTATACAGTTCGGTTTACAGCATCGATGTTGTAATGAAATGAAAATACAATCAGTTAAATAGACTTTGGTATTCATTTAGTTGCTCAAGCGTAAAACAATAGAAAAAAATGTTTACTCGCACGCACCCATCAGAATCGGCAGGCTAGCGCAGAAGCTCCATTGAATGTACTGGAGTAAAATAAATGCTCATATTATAAAGACATGGCGGGGGAAAATGTAATTTAATACGGTGCTTCTTGTACAATCTAAGACCCACTTTATAACGGATATCACTTAGCCAGTGGAGATTGTCGAGTTCTTATGGGTTTCACACACCAGTATCTGCTTCTAACTCGAAAGAGCTTCAGCCAATAACAGGGGACACAGGGAACAACTCCAAGGCTTTTTCAGCTTTTATATTTTAACTTTCAGTTTGCCCAATAATACAATACTGTAGCGCTTGAACAGTAGTAGCGATACCAGTAGCTGCGATAGCAACAGGTTGATAACCTTAGAAAAGGAACAAAATATATAAAATATACATTATTCGCAATACTGACTTAAACAAACACAATGTAATATAAATAAAGACAGTTCCTTCACAAATTTTGACTCAGCATTATTAATTTGCATATTAAAATAATACTTCTTAATATTAATGCAAGCATTTCACTTTACATAAACTATTTACATAAATGAACAGCATGATTAACTTAATATTGTGCACAAAGTATTATAATGCACAAAATAATGAACTACAGTGCAACAAAATAGTAGCTGTCTTTTATATTGCACATATATTATGAATAAGGCAATGCATGTGGCAGTCCTTGTAATTAGAAAAAGTCAATTCTCATACCATCAGTGTCCCTGAGATGACCAAGTGCTGATGTGCCTTCCCTTCCTTACTCACTGCAGCTTAAAACTTTCTGCATGCAATCGTGAAAGTTTATTAATGCAGCGATCGCGTTCTTCAGCTTTCACAGCGCGTCTGCATGCATGCACTTGCCATGTGAGTTTTTTTTCTTTCCGCATTCACCCGGCACTTCCCGTATCTCCTCGGCACTTCCCGTATCTCCTCGGCAAGTTCCGTATCTCCTCGGCAAGCTCCGTCAGCCAATTGCTTCCGCCAAACACTTTCAGTTTCGTTAGTTCCGCCTAATTCCTCCATGCATTGATTCGTATGAAGTCCAAATTCGCGAATTGACTTTACAGAGATTGCTGATCTTTAAAGAAAACATATCTTAAATGTGCTGATTTTGCAATGGCATACAGTTTACCGGAAGTGCTTAACCCAAGTTACTGACAAATTAAAAATCCTTAAGGCAACCTTCAGCATATAACCTATTGCCATGTGTTTGTCCTCTTGTTTGTTTACTGTTTAGGTTTGCTTTGATGCTTGCTTCAACCTCTTTACCCGTTACAATGACTACTCTTTTTGTTTAATCCCCTTATGCTACCATTTGCTCCAGAATTAATCTTGCCTGCCAGACTACTCTTTAATAAAGCTGCATTTGGATCCAACTCCTTGTTATCAGTCATCATTAGTTAATGTTTGCATGGCTGATAAGTGCTCCTTTTCCCATATTTGATAGCTTGATAGTGGTTTTAAAAGTTAAAAATTTTGCTTTTTCACACCCAGTCAAGCTTTTTAGGTTTTTTTAAACTGTTTATTTTTAAGCCAAAGCGTTAAATTGAGTATTATCCAGATATGTTAGCCTTAATTAACAGGTACAGTCTGGTAATTGCATTTGACTTAAATGATTGCATGTAAGGAATAAAATAAAGCTGAAAAACTATACGAAACCAAACCATGTGAAAACAATGCAAAAAAAAATCTTTAAATGGAAACAAACATTTAAAACAGCAAATGAAAATCCATGATATTCCATGACTTTCCATGAAATAAAATCAGAAATATCTCGAATGAACCTTTTAAAGTTCTATGATATTCCAAAAATTTCATGACCTGTGGGAATTCTGTTTGACTGAGAAATTATCCCCAATTAACACTTTATTTTTAAGTCACAATTCATGATATCAACAAACAATTAACTAAGACTTTTAGCTCAACAACCTGCTCATTATCTGCTTATTAATAGTTATTATAGTAGTAGTTAGGTTTAGGTTTTGAATATAGGGATGCAAAATACTTTATAGCTACTAATATATTGTTAATATCTTAATGATACACAAGTAATAAGTAGGCCCACACGGAATCTGCGCGCAAAGAATTCTGCAGATTTCCGCAGATTTTTGGCCCATCATTGATTCTGTTTATTTACGTTTGTAAATGTGTGTAAATTTATATTTATTCAGTTTTTAAATTAATTTCAGTAATAATATTGACTAATATAAAATGTTAATATAGTTCATTCACAATACAGTTTGTAAAGTCACTTTCAGTAGATTTATCATATATAAGACTTGCTTTGTTTATTAAATAAAGTCTAATCTAAGTCTGATCTAATTGGATTCGCATTAAAATACAGATAAAATAGATTTTTAACAAAATTCTGCGCAGAAATAGAAAAAAATGTCGGCAGATTCCATCTGGCCCAAGTAATAAGCGAGTACTTAACAGCGCGAACTGTCAAAAAAACTAAAGTGTTCCTAACTTTTAAGTCATTCCTGTTACTGTGAATTTAAAAAGTGTCTAGTAGACATTTACTTAACGAAATACTTTTAGGAATATGATAATGATGATTGATGATTAAATGTGGGAGTAAACTAGTAAACTATCCCTTTATTTTTTTAACCATTGTTATTAATAGAAAAATATGACATATTTTGATTAATGAAATTAAAAAGAACCTAAAACAGCCAGAAGGTATAGTGTACATATCTAAACAGTCAGCCTCGGAGTTATTTATTTAGTTGATTCTTTTGAACAAATAGTTGGATTCAGCAATAAAGTATATGAATAGCTCATTGGTTCATTGAATCATTTACTGTAGCTCCAGTATCCTGTTTGCACTCGTGCTGTGCAGGACATAAACATCCCTCGTGTGATACTGTACTTGTTCTTCATGTGATATTGCTTAACTATATCATATGACACAAATATGAGAGAAAGAAAAACATTTATCCCAATACCTTGCATTTTAGTTGTTGTCCTGCATCATTCCTCACCAATCATTATCAGTATGAAATTTAAAATGAGACAAATCTGAGGGCTTTTATTCATAACTAATTAAATGTATGCAAATTAGTTCATTAGAATATCTAAAAACTACTCGAACAATGTTATACAGTGTGCTGGCAAATATACTTACATTATGCCAAATGTTTCAAAGAATGTTCAAATCCAGAAAGCAATTACAACTGAGACAGACCGTGTCCAAAGACTATAGAATACACACAGGGGCGTAGATTTAGGGTGGACGGAGGCAACACGTCCCCACAAATATCACCGACCATAGAAAGTCCCCATCAATAATTTAATCCACATTAAAAAATAAATAAATAAATAAAATAAAAAAAAATCACACTGTCAACATCAACCTTGACACGCAGAAATGGTTCAATCACGTTCTCTCCTTGAGTCCTCCCACCCCCCAAAACGGATTTGGACATTTTGATTGGCTGTGCCTTTTCCTGCTATCATGTGAGAGGCTGTGGCTGTCTTTAGATACAAGCAGCGCCAAATGCAGTGGACTGTTTTTATCCCATGCTAGAGTATGGTGTGTTGGGTTATACACAAGTGAGGATCTAGGTGGACATAAGGTCCTTTTTTTTCAACGAAAGTGTAATACACAAACTGTAAATGTAAATTCGCTACTGAATGAGTCCGTCAAGATAATGCCGTTAATGCTCGTGAAGCACAGACTTTCACTATATAGCTGACTGATATAGGCTGTGAATAACATCCCCTGAAAACTAACTGCAGAATAAACAGCTAATGTTAAAGTAAATGATCCCAGCCAGTTCTCCAAATCTCTCAGAGTAGCATGTCCAAATTCAGTTGAAGCAATTTGTCAGAAAAAAATACAGCCTGTGTATGGCATTAATCATGATTAATTACAGAAAAATGTTTGATTAATTACGTTCATTTTTTTAACCATTTGACAGGCCTATTATTATTATATTGTTTTATTCAACCGTCCCCACCAATGTCAAGTGCAAACCTACGTTCCAGAATACACAAGACATGTTAATCGTATTTTTTTGAATGGGGAAATGTTTAACGGTCAATATGGTGAATAAAGCCTCGCCTACTAGTACAGGAGCCAATCATCAATTGCTATATGGTGTAAAACCCCGCCTTTTAGTACAGGAGCCAATTACTGATTACCATAGACTAAAAATGGGGAGGGGCTCAGACCAGACGTGAGTCTCTGCAGATTTTGTGTGATATGGATGTTCATGTTTGGTATTATCGAAAACAGGGAAATATAAAGAAGCTTTATTTTATTTTGTTTTATTAGACTCAATAAAGCAACATTAAAACAGAAGCCTAAAATCTATTTAGTTTAATAAAACAGTGCTGCTTCTTCTTCACACGATCACAGCTGTGAGTATGGATGAAATGAAGATCACAACTCCCATCATTCCACTCTCATAAACTTAAACTATACATTTGTTTGTTGTGAATACGCACCCTCTAGTGGTGAAAATGACATAATATGGCTTTAAAAAGTCTAAAACTAAACAAGTTTTTAGATAGCGAGGGTCTCACCTTAAAAACAAACATCTCTCCCCTGAGCATGGTGACAGTGTCGAAATTGCCCTCACAGATGTTGGGGCCGTAGTGATCCGGGCGGTCAGTGGTGCGAGGCTTGTCCGGCCGGCGAGGAGGTGCTCCTGGAGGACTTTTAGGAGGATTAGGAGCTCTGGGGTCTGGATGAGCCGGACGTCGCGGGGTCACAGTGGGCAGAGCCTGGGTCGGAGAGCTGTTTGGGGGTCCTATGAGAAAGAGTGGGACAAACAATAACTAATTACTTTTTGCAGCAATAAAAAATGTAGCATTAGTGATCCTGGACCACAAAGCAAGTCCTAAGTTGCACAGGTGTATTTTTGGCAATAGGTAAATATGCATTGTATTTTTTTACATTGCAAAAATCATTACAATATTAAATAAAGATCATATCTAGAGTAAATATATCAGAACTTCAATTAATAATGTCAACAGCACAATTTCACAATTTAATAAACACTTATGCCTGGGTTTGTGGTCACATTCTAGCAAACTTTAATTTTTTTTTAAATTAAATTAAATTAAATTAAATTAAATTAAATTAAATTAAATTAAATTAAATTAAATTTAATTTAATTTAATTTAATTTTAACATCTTTAAATTAAATTAAATTAAATTAAATTAATTTTTAAGATCTTTAAATTAAATTAAATTGTACATCTTCAAATTAAATTGTAAATAAATTAAATAAAAATAAAATAAATTAAATTATGCTAAATGAAATTAAATTGTACATCTTAAAATTCAAATAAATTAAATTAAATCGAATTGTACATCTTTAAATTAAATTGCACATCTTTACATTAAATTGTACATAAAAATTTAAATGAAATTAAAATAAAACAAATCCAATTAAGCTAAATTAAGTTAAATTAATATCTTTAAATTAAACTGTACATCTTAACATTAAATTAAATCAAATTGTACATCTTCAAATTAAATTAAATTAAATTGTACATCTTTAAATTAAATTACATTGTACATCTTTACATACAATCAAATGTACATCGGTAAATTAAATTGTACATCTTTACCTTAAATTAAATTAAATTTTATATCTTGAAATAATTAAATTAAAATTAACATCTTTAAATTAATTTAAATAAAACCTTTAAAAATCTTTAAATTACAAACATTTAAATAAAAGTATTCATTAAAATACACAGTCATTATAGTTTATGAGTAATCATAGTAGTAAAATTCTATTAAAACCTATAATAAAAGAATAAAAAATTGGGAAGAAAAAGTTTGACTGTCATAAATTACTAAATTTCTTTCCTTTCATTACTTAAAAAATAAATTCGATCAACAAAGTATGCTCAATAACAATGGTGCCAATAAGTGAAACGATAAATAAACTGCCATGTCACAATCAAAGCTTCATGTGAAGTGCTTCTACTGCTACCTCACGGCTTTATCTCCCTCATGCCAAACTTAAATAAACATTACTGAGTCCACAAAGACCAGATTATTTCAAAGGAAAATGGCCAGGCAAAGTAAACTGACCTACTCCCTAAAAAACTGCTTACTGCATTTAAACAAACAAAATAAAGTTTTTACAACAGCACGTGTTTATGATAACCACATTAACCAGGAAACTAACAGCAAACAAAACAAAATATAAAGCTGTAAATCTTTAAACAGTTTCTGCTGGCTCTTACTGATGATAAAGCAGCTGATAAGGAGACAAACAATGAACAGGGTTTGTAAATGAAAAGCACCAGACCTGAACAAATGCACAATGTATCAATGTATTCAACACTAGTCCATAGTTTTGACTAAACACTTCTTTAGACTATTTTAGCTCTCATAATACATTATAAAACACTCTTACTGTATTGTAATATACAATCAGTTCATTGAATGTATAGTTGAAGTCAGAATTATTTATTTAGGGTTAGTGTAAGTTGCAAAGTTTCCTATAGTCAGTTAAATGTCTGTTGAAGAAGCATATCAACAGAAATTAAGCAGAGAGTCTACTAATACTCAAACGGACCATCAAAATAAAAGTGTTACCCTAGTTTCTAATTACTAATTTATACCTAATTGCTAATAGATATATACACTAGATATCGCATACGGACCCTGATCATGCGTCAATAGCGCCGCCTATTAGCGACACTATTCAAGTCAGTGTGCCAATGTAAAGATGCTGGACTTTAGTGCTATGTCCGTGGCGACCCCAGATTAATAAAGAGACTAAGCCGAAAAGAAAATGAATGAATGAATGAGTTATGAGCTTCACAATCATCAGGTTACCGTAAATCTGCTGGACTCCGCGGAGATCATCTTCAGGCAGCTCAAAGTTTTCCGTGTCCATCCACTGGTAGAAAGGCGCCATGATAGCCAAAGGATTATTGGAGTGTTCCAGTCCAAGGGCATGGCCCAGCTCATGAACGGCTACCAGGAACAGATCATTACCTGCGGGACACACAGATTAAATATCACACGCTTGAGTATAGGAGAAATCTAATGGTCAGCAGTAGGAGACGGAGCTGATTTACTGAGGTCACTAGTGAAGAATGTCTGATACAACAGTTTATTCATCTTCATTCGCTCACAGCTGCACTTTACGGCTTGAGGACACATGATATACTGCATATCAACGACAGCATCACATTTGCTGCAAAGTTAAGTGCTCGCATTATACAAATCCACCACTGGTCTTGCAGTAGATAAGGCAATTAAGCTATGTTTAGATAGGTAACGCTAAATAGATTTATAAATTAAATCTAAAACCATAAACAACGATGTATGATATTCAATAATTTAATATGTTATGACAAACATGCACAATATCGATACCGTTGGCACTACAAAATACTGCAAATAATTATTTATTATTTAAGCTTTTAGATCACTTTTTAAGAATATTCACATTGTTTTGGCAGTTGTTCAAAACAGCACCAAATGCTTGGAGACTTCATGGGCCCTGTCATACCCCCGGTGCAATAAGGCGCAAGACGTGTTTGACACGACATATTTTCAGATCAGCGCAACAGTAATTTTCCCGCTTTGTGCCACATTGTTTAAATAGTAAATCTATTTGCACCACTTTGTGGACTCATGAGTGTTCTGGTCTAGAAAAGAGGTGTGCTAAGGTGTATTGTTGGGTGTTGCTATTTTGAGAAACTAAAATAGATTGTTCAGCACAGAGCATGTTAGTTGTGCACCTAAAACGCTTACACAGTGCTTAAAACACGCAAGATGTACAGCAATACTCAAATATCTTTACATATGAAAAAGAATTAAAGGATTTAAAAGGAAAAAAGGATTTTAAACCTATTATGGGTTTTTGAAAATGACCTTCCATGTACAGTAGTGTGTAACACAGCTCTAAGTGAAGTGAAATACCCAGCTAAGGCTTAAATCTGAAAGTGCACAGTGTTTAAAACTTGATTCATCTATAAACGAGTCGACGTATAGTGCTTCAAATGAATCGTTTTGATAACGAGTCTTTAGCTGTTTCGGCGTGACGTCGATACAAAACATACGCCCTGCCCAATTGTTGCGCACGCAAACCCGGGAAAATTTAAACCTGCAGTCCCGCCCACAAACACAGTAGCAAAGGAAAAGGGGAAGACAAACAGATCCTGAAGTCATGAGTCATGAAGACTGGATATTATTGGAAATGTGAGGGAAAGTTAGTGTTATTTTCTCTACCCAAAGATGAAACTGTGAAGAGTCAGTGTAGATTAAGACTGAATGTGTGTCATGTGTCATTGTAATGAATGGAGCCATATAAGCTGGTGTTTAACTGCACTGCTTTAATGCACTCATGCACACACAAAAAAATCCGGGAGACTGGGGGGCTCAGTTTCTGGGGTGAGGTGTCTGAATAACACTGTTAGTGTGTACTGTGGTGTTAGTGAGTTAACTACAAGGGTCAGCGCATCCATAGATACGACCTAGACAGACCTAGGGTGGCAGAATCTTAAGGGTGGTATCTGCGAACCCCCCAGTCCTCACTACGACACCCACCCTCTCCCTCAGGATCCTCACTTTTATTGGCATATCGGTCACTTTATTTTTCACTTTCGTGTCGAGTGCAGCGTGATCATTGTTCGCCTAAATCGCCAGTTCAGCTTGCTCCGGCCCTGTTAACTACTTTAAAAAAGTCCTTCACTCAAGAGCAGTGAGTGATTTTGTCCTTTTGTTGTTTGATTAATGATAAAAACAGTGTGCAGCATCCACTTGGATGATGTGACGGCAGCCACAGGATAACAGTGCCAGTGTACTCACCACACCAGCTAGGTGGAGTAGAGAGACAGTGATAGAGCCGATTCAGTGGATGGAGATGATTAGAAGACCATGATGGGTAAAGGCCGAAGAAAGGAATTTGCCCAGGACACCGGGGTTACACCCCTACTCTTTACAAGAAATGCCATGGGATTTTTAATGACCTCAGAGGGTGAAAACAGCGGCTTAACGTATATCAAAAAGAGAGCGCTTACTGACAGTATAGTGTCCCCTTCACTATATTGGGGCATTAGGACTCACACAGACTGCGGCTTGAGCACCCCCTGCTGGCATCACTAACACCACTTTCAACAGCAACCTAGTTTTCCCATGCAGTCTTTTATCTAGGTACTGACCAGCCCTACTTAGCTTCAGTGAGTAACCCTGGGATGCAGGGTGATATGGCTGTGATTACAAATTGATTAATTGAAATCTAGCATTTTTACAGTGTATTGCAAAACTTGTTAGTTGTTTTACAACTTGTAAGCATTATAAAAGGTATTCCAAACCTTATAAGTTCTGTAATACTTGCTTCATTTCAACATGGATTATTAGTTAGAAAAGTGTTTGTGAAATTTTACAATGATCTGCACACTACAGTGATTTATATGAATGCTTGCAATGACAGTGCACTCAGTCAGTGACTGGTTTTTAGTCTCCATTTTCCAACTGTCACAATGATTTGTGACCCAAGGGGTGTAAATGCCTCAGCAATTCTTATTTCCGAAGAAAAAAAAAATCCCTTTATTCATTATTAGCCAGCGCAGACATCAATGAATGCCCTATGAAGTCATCAGACTCGATACTCGTTCATCCTATTTTTTCCAGAGAGGAAACATCATTAGATCTAATAAGTGTGCAGATAAGAGAAGTACTAAGCTGGCTGTCCTAATGCTTTCAGACAGTTCAATCAATGGCGGCTTTCAGACAAAACGCTCTCGTCATTCAAAGCTGCTCTTGTGTGAGCGAAAAGATGCAACTTCAGGGCAATGGGAGACATCTCTCCTTACAGCTGTGACACGCTGACCTCAAGTTCAACCGCTGCTAACAATGATTATCCTGTAGCCAGACATTACAAACCTACAGAAACAGGCTGTACATAACTGTGCCGGTGCCTTTTGAAGTTACATTATGCGCTTCCTCCGTGAATGCTGCAGTCAGTGTGTCGGTAATTTATCAAATGTGTCATGACGCATTCATTCATAAAATTATGATTGACTTTTAACCCGTTTTCCAACAAAGAAGTCTTTCCTAGTAACTGTAGAAATTAAAGAAAGCATTAGAGGAATTTTATATCATCCTTAAAGGAACACTTCCTTTTAAAAAATGCTTATTTTGGAAGTCTCCTAGAGTTAAACAGATGTCTTGAACCATTTTAAATCCATTTAGCCGATTTCTTGTTCTGGCATGGTTACTTTTAGCTTAGCTTAGCTTAGCATAATTAATTGAATCAAATTAGACCATAAATGCTTACTTTTCCTTTTTCGTCTGTCGAGCTTTAAATAGGAAAATTATCAAAACATTTTTTTTTACATTCTTATTTAACAAAATGCTAATGGTCTAATTCAATTCAATGAATTATGCTAAGCTACGCTAAAAGTGACACTGAAATAGGAAAATTTTAATAGGAAAATTATTAAAACATTTTTTTTTACATTTTAATTGGACAAAATGCTAATGGTCTAATTCGATTCAATTATTATGCTAAGCTAAGCTAAAATGACACCGTCAGAACAAAAAAATTGAGGTAATGAATTCTACATTTAGTTTATCTAACTCTATAGGAGACTTGTTCTGTAAAATCAACCTTTTTCCAAAAACAAATTAAGTCTCCTAGAGTCAAACAGTTGACTTGAAACCTTTTTTTTTATCCATTCAGTGGATAAAAAATAATAGTCTAATAATATAATGCATTAAAACTTGTCAAACTTGCCTAATTAACCGAGTTAAATTGCACATTAAGCTGAAACTCATACTAGTTTATTGCCAAATTAGCAGAACAAAATATTATGTAATGTCATCATGGTACAGAAAAAGCAATTAGTAATTAGAAATGAGTTATTAAAAATACTGTTTAAAAATGTCTTTCCAGTGCTTGAGAATTATTTTAAAAAGAATACATTTTTCACAAGAGGTCTAATAATCTTGCCTTCATCTCTATAAATGAGTCTTAGCTTAATGATTATGGCATATTATGAGTGCCATGGCCAAACCAGTTAAGAACCACAATTATTTATAACCTTTATATTCAAGATAAAAGCCAAAAAAGTTCAGTTTGAATTTCATGGAGGCGTTAGGACTGTGACACAACAAGCAGAAGACAAGCAAATAGCAAACCACCAAAAAAGTATCTACTGGCTCAGTTTTTCCAGCATGTTTCACATTGTCGACACTATTCAGACCGTGTTGTTGGCTTTTTCAGCTCTTTGAACAGAGAGATAGAGAGAGAGAGATAACTCTGATTAGCTGTTCATCTTAGCAAACAAGTGCGCAAGAAGAAAAGCTAAAGAGATGAAAGCAAACATCTGAGCATTCCACAACGCAAATCTTTTCAGAACAAACTTGCTCTGGAATGATGAAAGTGATCAACGTGATTCATATTCAAAGCAGCAAACAAGCTCTGCTACAGTGCTGGTTTGCCTTTTCCAATAATAAACGTAGAC
Source organism: Danio rerio (assembly GCF_052040795.2). Classification (NCBI taxonomy): domain Eukaryota; kingdom Metazoa; phylum Chordata; class Actinopteri; order Cypriniformes; family Danionidae; genus Danio; species Danio rerio. The sequence goes on from NC_141027.1 coordinate 71,047,357, forward strand.
TACAGAAACTTTCTTATAAATTATTTACTCTCATTTGGTTCAAAATGCACGCTCTAGTTGTCTGTTGGCTGTACTCTGTGCAGATCAAGTTTTTTTATGTTGTCATTTGATAAAACAGTCTACTCTACATTTGTTAGAGCTGAATATTTGATGTTTTTGTGCTATAACCTTTAACCTTTTTTAGGGCACTCATTGAAAAAAACTGGAGTGTTACTGTAACGTAAAGTGATGCTGGACAACAGAGTTGAAGATCCAGTTGCAGTTTTATTAAGGGTGCTTTTACACTTGGTTCAACCTGGACTGAACCCAAGTTTGATTGTCCCCCCTTGCCACCTTCCTGGCTGGTTTGTGTTCACACTGTCTTTTTTTTTCCTTCTGAACCCGGGTATACTTGCATCATCGAGTTGCTGTTTTGTGTACGGCTGTTAGAAGGTGACAGCCACGAAAGCAAAGCGCCAAAACGGAAATCGCGGTCATTCTGCTTTTACTGAATTGTTTGGTTTTGGACATACAGAAAGCGACTCGAGAAGCACACAAATGAACGTTATAAAAACGAAAAACGTTCAAAAACGTTCAGAAGACAGTATCCAAAACAGCTAAACGTACCGAACTCTGACGTCAACAGGTACAAACCGGAGCATAAAGGTAATCCAGAAGCATGGTAAAGGTCACAGACAAAGAGGTCAATACAGGCGGCAATCAATGTAAACAAGGCAAGGGTCACACAGGGAAAAATAAACAAGGAGAACAACAACAAGACTCAGCCATGTGTGTGAGAATGAGAGCTGCATATTTACAGTAGTCTTGGTCATCAGTGCTTACAACAGCTTCAGCTGTGTGTGTGCAATCATGGGTGATCCGGAACTGGTGTGTGTGTGAAGTGCCTGATGGGAAATGTAGTGCAGTTCAGTGGCAGAATTGTAGTTCGAATGATCTCAATAAGGGCTAGATCGCTGGTGATTTTGAAAGTTACTGGGGTTTATTATAAGACTATTAAAATTTTATTTTTTTGTATTGGATTCAATGTCAATAACGAGACAATATATGGCTTTGATAAAGGGTTAAAGACGTAATGGGCAAAGTGTATCATTTACAAACACAATAAGCACCTTTAATGCAGATTACAGACCTTTTATTAGTCTTTAAAAAGTAACCTCATAGCTTGAGATATAATGCAGCTTTTCACAAGCACCAAAATTTTGGTGAATAAAGACTGAGACAACGTTTGAAGGCAAATTTGTGCACACACATGGTCGAATAAACTGAATGAGGCCCATTGTGTATTATATGCAAGAGCTGAAGCTAAATGCTTGCTAATGTATGATGGATTTTGATTGGCTGTGAATGGTTTTATTGTACGTTAGTTGTAAAAAAAAAAAAATTAATAAAATGATTTCGGTTATATCATTCCTTTGTGTCGATCAGATTATAGCTGAGCAATATTGTGAGCATTTTTTTAAACTAAATCTTTATATTACATTATTATCTTATATTAGTCTTTGTATTATATCATTATCTTATATTAGTGTATATTATTATCTTTATATACTTTGAGACCACTTGAGTTAAAGTGATATATAGTTCACCCAAAAATAACAATTCCGTCATCATTTACTCACCCTTTACTGGTTCATTTCTTCTGTTAAAAACAAAAGAAGATATCTTGAAAAATGCTGAAAACCTGTAACCATTGACTTCCATAGAATTAGTTTTTCTTACTGTGGAAGTCAATGAGGTTTACAGCTTTCTTTCTTTGTGTCAACAGAATAAATAAACTCATAAAGCTTTAAAAACCACTTGAGGGAGAGTAAATAGTAGTAAATAGTGAGTTTTTTCTGGATTAAAATCCTTTTTAGTTAGACAGGTATATTTTTGGCAATAAACAAAAACACATACAGTAGCATGGGTCAAAATTACAGATTTCTTTTTTTTTCATGCCAAAAATCATTAGGATATTAATTAAATATGAAGTTATATTTTATAGTTTTTTCCTACTGACTCAATTTTGTATTGATAATGTGCATTGCTGCAAACTTCATTAAGACAACTTTAATGGGAATTTTCAATTCCACATGGTCAAACAGTTGTATCTCAGCCTAATATTGGCTTATATCCTAACAAACAACACATTCATGGAAAGCCTATGAATCAGCCTCAGATGATAGTCGCAAAAACTAACACTTAAAACCGGTTTTATGGTCACATTTAGAGTAATTCTTTGTCTATGAACTTAGATCTGGGGTTAAATGTAGTGTTCTGATATATGTAAAACTCACCGACATCCTATTTTTAAAAATAAAAAACAATCCATTTCAATTCATGTGGTCACTGATGTTGGACCACAATATATCTTTTGTCCATTACATACTTCACGCTTCTCTGCTGCAAAGTGCAAATTAGTCTCCACACATGTCTGACCCTCACAATACATCAGCATGCTGCCACACAGAACTAGCCATGTGTCTCTAATGAAGTCCCTCACCTCCACAGGACCATAAAATCCTGTGATCACAATAGCAAATGAGAGGACAGGTTTGTTATTAGGCAATTAGGGTGAACAAAAACTGACTTACAAAAGTGACACTATTCTTTTCTGTCTGCAACAGATTTGGGGTTTAAGGGTTAAAATCAATAGACTCTAATCTAAATGAGTATAGTTGTTTTGGTCTGAAGAACATATCAGCCCAGGCTCATTGGAAATCCATGCCTTGGTCTACTTTTTTAGTAAAATACATTGTTCAGGGTACGCTTTGTTGCACATTTCAGATGACAAATCCACTAGAGGGCGCTATCTACATTTTTCAAATCTGAAATACATTACTTGGGGTACGTTTTGTTGTCTGTTTTAGATATACGTCCTTCTTGTACATGTCCGCGAGAAGTATGACAAACTAACTGTTTGTCATACAGATCACCTAGAACAGGGATATCCAAACTCTGTCCTGGAGGGCCGGTGTACTGCATATTTTAGTTCCAACCCCAATTAAACACGCCTGAAACAGCTAATCAAGCTCTTTCTTGGTATACTACAAACTTCCAGGCAGGTGTATTGAAGGAAGTTAGAGCTAAACACTGCAGGACACCGGCCCTCCAGGACTGACTTTGGACACCCCTGACCTAGAAGAGCATTGATCTAAACCCTTTCCTAAACACAAACAATAGTGTTTTCAAAAGCAAACATAGGAGAAAAGTGCACGGCAACCATGTAGCTTTACATTGATTTTACATAACTTTATCTCGAGCATTCGCCTCACATGCAGGAATCGCCGGTTCGATCCTCGCTTGGAATAAAGCAGTGGGGAAAAGACCAGTTGGAATACGATAACTATAAAAACTTTTGAATATCTTGGATTTCACCACAGTCATTGGTAGTATAATGTAATAAACTACAGTAATTGAGTAATTAGTTTATATTACTGTTGTTGTATTACTACATGAATGAACTGGTCAGTTGTGAACATTTGACATTTTTTGCAACACAGAGCTTTCCCACACTTTAACCAGCAGAGGTCCTCATCGAGCTCTGACTTGGAAAGCTTCTAGTAACGAACCTTTTTCTTATACAATTGAGTTGAGCGGTTCACTGATTCAGAAAGCTTCCTTTCACCATCACTAATAAACAAGGCGAGGGTAAAAACACGGCAAAACAAGACAAAGAAAACACATTGAAATGTCACTAACAGTAAACAAAACTCGGCAACTAGAGTGAGTGTGTGTGCTGCCTATATAGTGTGTGTAATCAGTCCTTGACAATCCTCCGGTATTGTGTATGCAATCAGTCAGGATATGGAACATGTGTGTGTTAGCGGAGTGCATGTATGGAGATGTAGTCTATGAAATGACGGATTTGTAGTCTGTGTATTCCAGCGATCTATAGAGTTTAGATCGCTGGCGATTGTGACAAATATAAGAAAACATAAATATCTTACAGACCCCAAATCTTTAATCAGTTTTTCAAATATTACCATTTGACCAATATTACATGATTTGCCTTCAGTTGCAGTCAAAAAAGATGTTTTTCCTTTTTCAATTACTTCCCAAATTTCCCAAGGAATTTTTGCCCAGTATTTCCAATAATATTTTTTTCTTCTGGAGAAAGTCTTATTTGTTTTATTTCGGCTATAATAAAAGCAGTTTTTAATTTTCATTAAACTTTTTTAAGGTCAATATTATTAGCCCCCTTAAGCAATATTGTTTTTCGATTGTCTACAGAACAAACCATCGTTAAACAATGACTTGCCTAATTACTCTGACTTACCTAATTAACCCATTTAAATGCCTTTAAATTGCATTTTAAGCTGAATACTAGTATCTTGGTAGCAAAAAATATAAATACAGGAGGACTAATAATTCTGTATATTACACAATAAAAAAACGCTTAAGACTCACCTTGTAGGTTTTGTGATCCAATGGTCCACGGTTCGTCCGAGTCAAAGTGAGTATCTCCACCCATCCCTGGACCAGGGAAGTAAGCATGTGCCAGAAAACCACCTTCTCCATCAAACGGTGAGCTGTCCCCGTGAAAACCAGACGCAAAGAAGATCATGATATCTGGCTCCTTCCGTCGACCATATTTGACCTCATGAAAAGGAATCTCATCAAATGTGAGCGGCGTCACTTTCTCCCACACTTTGAAAGCCCTTCGGATGGCCTCATACGAGTTGTACTCCCCGATTTTAGGAGTGTAGTTCTGGATACTGCGGTTGAGACAGACACAAGAAAGACATCTATAAAGACATCTATAAAGTCCCTGAGAATAATGAGGATATGGATTGAATAGTCAGATTTCACCTGAAGGTTATGTGAGTTTTGTCCCACTTGTGGCCAGTGAGGGCATAACGTTTCCGTCGTACATTGGTCTTGATTTGAGCCCCAAACTTGTCTGGGACCCCACAGCGGGGTCTCTTCATGGCCCTGAAAAGAAAGAAACAGATGAGGGTCTGTGCTTACACTGTAAAAAATTGCTAAGTTCCACACAATTCCTTCATGTTGTCTAAACACAAATCGATTAACTTTTTTACAAATTTAGTTGGATTGAATAGAAAACAATTAAGTTGTCCCCCAAAGTGAAGTTTAATCTTAAACAAATTTCGAGAGGAGCATGTGCTCATGATTGGTCCACATTAGCAAATCAACATCCTCCAATCAAAGGATCCCGTCTCTATACATATATCCTTATTCCCTTTCTACAACTATCTTTGTATGGAAGAAACCCCCTCCTCCCCTGCTTCCATCTTTATCCAGAATTGGCAGCACGGTGGCCCAGTGACTAGCACTGTTGCCTCATAGCAAGAATATCAATGGCATCGGGTCTTCGCAGGGCCATCTGGTATTTCTGTGCGGAGTTTGCATGTTCTCCCCGTGTCTGCATGGGTTTCCCCCGGGTTCCCCATTTTCCTCCCACCATCCAAATATGCTCTATGATATAGATAAAATAAGCCTAAATCTTTATTCTAATGTCTTGCTCTCACGAAGTTGACCTTGGCCTCAGCAGTGGGGGAGTCTGAGATCGACCTGAGCTCAATTTCCCCTCGCCCTGCGAAAGGGGGGAGCCCTAGGCACGAAGATCCCTTAAGCTTTCTTCCGGGACTTGTTTTAGGCATGATGATAGGTCACCGTGGATATTAACAGCAGATTCAGAGAGCTATAATCTGTGCATATCTGATAGTAAAACAATGCGTTAATCCTAAACGTTTTTAAATGAACATTTATTTATAAAAACAAAAGTTTGTTTTTGAATATAATTTTCTTCATTTTCAAATACAGAAAATAAAAATAAGACATTTTAACTTTACAGATACAGGATCAAGATAACAAAAAGGGTGCCACTTCAGCCTGACTGGCAGCTTTGTTATGTTTACTTGGCCTTTTTCTTTGTACTGTGCAAAAACAGAACAGCATCTACTGTGCCTAAATTTGGGCGATTCCACCTCGCCTCCAAAACACGGCCAGCTGCACTGAATGAGCGTTCGCTTGCACCGCTTGTTGTAGGAATAAAGATGATTCTCCTCGCAATGCACTGCAGTCGTGTAAATAAGCAATCTTGTTTCTCCCAGAAAAATAGCAGGTTTTCCTCTGATGACTCTTCTAACTGAAACTGTGAACAGAAGGCTACTCTTGCACTTTATGCATTATTTTGGGCGACTTATCTTCCCATTCTGCAAAGCCCACTCTGTTTTTTCGCTGATCCACTGCCATGTCCCAATACATCCACCCGCAATCGACCCGCAATTAAACATAATGTATTTATTTATTATCCAACCCGCCTGAATTGCGGATTATCTGCGCCCGCAGATTTAACCGCCATTTGCACATCACTACTACACATCTATACTGATATACTATATTCAAACAGCAATAAATTTAGTTAAATTGACATGCATAAAGCGTAAAGCAAATGTAAATACACCATTATTAACCATAGGCTGTTAATCAAACAGAAACTGTTAGACGTGATGACGTCAGTTATATGCAAATTGATGTATGATGTAATCTAGTGATATTTAGCGACTTTTCCGGCAGAGCTTAGAGCCTTTTCATTGAAAATAGTTGGCAACACTAATCACTTGAGGGCGAGTAAATAGTGAGTACATTTACATTTCTACTGTAGGTAAAGATTCCCTTTAAATATACTGTTTTGTACCTTTATCTACTGTATATTACTTCTTCAAAACAATGTTTGCACTGTTGTGATTCTCCTCATATGGTTTACACTATTAACAAAGACATTTTGAAATACCTTAGAAAAATAAATGGGGGGAAAAATACAGAACCAACAGTGTATTAGCATAAATAATTAATCATTAAAAACCTCATGCATTTAAACCAGGCAGACAACATTATTAGTTAAAAAAAGGTAATGTCTATATTAATAAAGAACATCCTCCACCTAAAAAAAAAGAGAATTGCTTGGACATTAAATAACCCATGGTATTTCCTAAAGGTTTCTTTAAGGTTAGCTCTTTGTTTCTGTTCAATTTCAAGTGTAGTGGGATTTAAGTGCAACATGAAAAATAAATGCTTTGGGATGGTTGTAGCTGAAACATTAGCTCAGGTGATGGAGCGAGCGCATCTCTTACTCGATGGTGCCGGGGTCCATCTCTCCGGTGATCTCCAGCCCGTAGAAGCGCTGCATGTCACTGATGGCGTTGGACAGGATTTGAGCTGAGCGCATGGTGGACATCTGCCTGCTGGCCTGCGGGAGGTAGCCGTACATCCGCAGCCATGACTGAAAGACAAACAGACATATGGAATTGAGAGCTGCTGATAACATAAGGGATTGAATCTTCCTTGGACTCTTGTGAGATGTTAATGGTAAATTAGTTTTTGTAAAAAAAAAAAATTCATATTTAAGGCGGCACGGTGGCTCAGTGGTTAGCACTGTAGCCTTGCAGCAGGAAAGTGACTGGTTCGAGTCCCAGCTGGACCATTTGCATTTCTGTGTAGAGTTTGCATGTTCTCCCTGTGTTGGCGTGTGTTTTCCCTGGGTGCTCCGGTTTCCCCCACAATCCAAAGTCATGCACTACAGGTGAATTGAATGAACTAAATTAGCCGTAGTGTTTGAGTGTGTGAGAGTATATGGGTGTTTCTCAGTACTGGGTTGAGGATGGAAAGGTATCTGCTGCGTAAATTAATGGTAGAATAGTTGACGGTTCATTCCGCTGTGGCAACCCCTGATAAACAAGGGACTAAGCCAAAAGAAAAGAGAATGAATGAAGCCCTGTAAATAGTTATTTTTTTATAACATTTTACAATCCAAGTGATTTAAAGGCAACCATGGCTTTCATGACATTCAGGGCTTCATTCATTTTCTTTTCTGCTTAGTGCCTTTATTAATCCCCGGTCGCCACAGCAGGATGAGCCGCCAACTTATTCAGCATATGTTTTAAGCAGCGGATGCCTTTCCAGCTGCAATTCATCATTGGGAAAACATTCAGGGCTTAATATAACGTAAATATATCCGTTCATTAGCATAAATTTCCATATTTTGATTCATGCTTTTATTTTCTTTTTTCAATTTGTTTATGCTTTTAAATTCCATTATGGGAGCTCGATCTTTCTTCCAACAACTTTTAACCGTTAAAAGTTTGAAAAAGTGGCTTTTATTATCATTTTTAATAGTTTAAAGTGATATTGTCTGGGTTGTTGTTGTATATTACGCAAGCGAAACAATTTAATAATCTGCCAGTACATTTTTTGCTATTTTACAAACTTATTTGTGCATATATTATTTCTTATACAATATATCATTACTAAAATGTCAATTAAAGTCCCTTTATTAAACTGTAAAGTGGAATTTTTAACATAAGAAGTCGACAGAGAAAAATCAACATCCAATAATGCAATTCACAACCATAAATAAACAGAAAACACTTAAAATAGGAAAACTGTTGATTAATAGATACATTTTATAAAGTAGTTAAAACCTGTCAAAGTATCTTTTAGGATTAGACAAAGAGGGTTTAAAGTCATAAAACAAAACTAAAACTGGGACTCATAACAGTTACATTAAAAATAAGATGTGACCGCTTTAAGACCACAGCGATTGAAAACAACATCAGTCTGTCACTGCCATGAGAATGAAAGAGAAAGCCGATATTGTCACAGACCGAAAGAGCGTCACACCTGTTATAAGCTGACACTTAATACCGGCCCAGACTGTGTGAGAACACTCTCGCACAGATTGAGGGGCGACGGCACCAGCTGGGCCAGTCAGTTTATCAGGCCTCAGAAGCAGAGTATGTCCCGGGGCTTTTCCTCAAGCCAGAAACATACAGAGCGACACATCTGCCTCACGCGTTGGAGACGGTGGGGGAATCCAAAAAGCCACAGAGACCATTTAAGGGGGTAAAAGCATTATGTAAGGCTCTGATGTTCATTAAATAAGACTACAGCTACAGCTTAGCATCATTAGTGTGGTAATTAACCCAAATTATGTAATTAAACCACCCACTGATAAGCCCACCCGGTGCCTATGGCCACCAAACAGAAGTCAGGAAATCAGATTTCTCAATTGTTTCACCTATCCATGACATAAAGCTGAGAGAGCAGATGGAGATTTCTCTTGGTTCCCAGATTATTCTTAAACAAGTCTAATGTAGGGCTGCTCGATATTGGAAAAAATCTGACATTGCGATATTTTTTATCTGCGAGATATACAGTATATACATTTTTACCAGATCATACAATATATAAACAGTTTCACCAGATGACTTGAAAGCTGCTATTTAGAAAGGATTTATTCATTTAAATTGATTGTGATGATTCTGCAGGGAAGTGAATCATTCGTAAAAATGTCAAAAAATTTATTAAAAGCAAAGATAAAAGTGAAATGAACAGTGTTTTATGGTTTTTGAGGCAGTCAAATAGTATTCAGGCTCAGAATTTGCTTTACTGTGTGAATATTTCAATAAAATTATCCTTTATTGAAGCTACAATGGTAACATTTCTTGTGCCTGAATACTTTGAACGCTGTCAGGCCTTAAAAACACATGCAACTGAAAAACTTTCATCTCATTATGGTTAAACTCTGCAATAAAAACACAATTCTCGTCTGTCCTGAACTGTTTTTCCTGATCAACTATAATCATAACTCAAAACTGCAGATCCTGCGATGTGACTATTGCAGATGCACACATTGCGATATCGATGCTGAAACGATATATTGTGCAACCCAAAAGAGTTTTGAGTTTTGACAAGAAAGTTTAAACACTGGTGGAAAAAGTGGTGGATTTTAAGCAGGTATTCATTTTATTACTGTACTTACTGGACATATTTCAATAACTTTATCAGAGTAATTTTATTTTGGGAACTTTTTCTTCTTACTCTGCAGCAATTCTAAAATGTAGTTAAAAAGTACAATATTATGCTTTGAAATGTAGTGGAGTATAGCACATTTTATACTGGGGAAATCATCACCTGCTTAGGAGCGTTAATCAAATAATATTAGCAATTCTGTCATAAATTCTAGGGATCTGACTGCATCTGTTCTGAAATCAACAATTGATTAAGTGATCTGGTCAGGGGCGACGCAGTGGCGCAGTAGGTATTGCTGTCGCCTCACAGCAAGAAGGTCGCTGGTTCAAACCTCGGCTGGGTCATTTGGCGTTTCTGTATGGAGTTTGCATGTTCTCCCTGCGTTCGCTTCGGTTTCCCCCACAGTCCAAAGACATGTGAAAAGTGAAATGTACAGGTGAATTGGGTAAGCTAAATTGTCCCTAGTGTATGTATGTGTGCGAATGAGTGTAAATGGCTTTCCCTTTGATAGGTTGCGGCTGGAAGGGCATCCGCTGTGCAAAACATATGCTGGATAAGTTGGTGGTTAACTCTGCTGTGGCGACCCCAGCATTAATATAGAGACTAAGCCGAAAAGAAAATGAATGAATGAATAATCTGGTCAGGGCAATTCTTCAGCTAACGACTCACTGATTCATTCAAATAATCCTCTCACAGCTTAGATTCAAAAGCAAGTCACTGATTCAAATGATCCAGTCAGAACAAGTCTCCAGTTAACAACTCACTGATTTAAATGATCAGATTAGAGCAAGGCTGTGATTGAAATATGTCCATACTATGTAGTATGCTAAATACAGTAAGTGAACCAAGTAGTATGTCTGAATTCATAGTGTTGAAAAATTCATAGTAATCGAAAAATTGACAAATGGCGAATGTAGTACGTCCGATTATCATTTATACTGACATTCATACTATATGAAATGTCCTTTTCTAATGGTCTTGTTGTAAATTCAAAATGAAATGTAGTATCTACTTAAGCAGTAAACGATTTTGGATGCAGCCCAAGTCTTCAGTTAACAACTCACTGATTCAAATGATCCAATCAGATTGAGTCTTCAGTTAATTCACATTTAAATTATCCAATCTGAGGAAAGCTGCAGTCACACTGCACTTTTCTTCCCATAGACTTCCAGTTATACCCATGTGAATGCGGCAGACTGGAACAGTAAGCTCGTGCGAAAAGTTTGCAGTTTGCTGCATTGCAAAGTTTAAGCTTGGTGAAATCTGACCTGCAAAATTGCATCCCTTGACTGCATAAGACCAATCAAAGAGCAAAACATGACCTCTCTGTACAGAAATTTAAAATATACACAAAATCCAGTATGTGAACCGAGAAGTATGTCTGAATTCATAGTGATAGAAAATCCATAGTAATCGAAAAATTAACAAATGGTGGATGTACTACGTCCGATTTCCATTTATACTAACATTCATACTATTCATACTATATAAAATCTCCTTTTCTAATGGTTTTGTTGTAAATTCAAATTCAAATGTAGTATCTACTTGAGCGGTAGGTGATTTTGGATGCAGCCCAAATCATCAGTTAACAACTCACTGATTCAAATGATCCAATCAGAACGGGTCTCCAGTTAAAAATCCACATTCAAATAATCCAATCAGAGGAAAGCTGTGGTCGCACTGCACTTTTCTCCCCATAGACTTCCATTTATACCCATGTGAATGCGGCAGACTGGAAAAGAAAGCTCATGTGACAAGTTTCGCAGTTTGCTGCATTGCAAAGTTTAAGCTTGGTGAACTCTGACCTGTGAAATTGCATCCTGTGACTGCATAAGACCAATCAAAGATCAAAACATGACCTCTCTGTACAGAAATGTAAAATATAGGCAAAATCCAGTAAGTGAATCGAGTAGTATGTCTAAATTCATAGTGTTAAAAAATCCATAGTAATCGAAAAATTGAAAAATGGCGGCTGTAGTACGTCCGATTTCCATTTATACTAACATTTATACTATTCATACTATATAAAATGTCCTTTTCTAATGGTCTTTTTGTAAATTCAAATTGAAATGTAGTACCTACTTAAGCAGTAGGCGATTTTGGTTGCAGCCCAAGTCATCAGTTAACAACTCACAGATTCAAAGGATCCAATTAGAACGGGTCTTCAGTTAACAATTCACATTCAAATTATCCAATCAGAGGAAAGCTGTGGTCGCACTGCACTTTTCTCCCCATAGACTTCCAGTTATACCCATGTGAATGCGGCAGACTGGAACAGTAAGCTCGTGCGAAAAGTTTGCAGTTTGCTGCATTGCAAAGTTTAAGCTTGGTGAACTCTGACCTGCAAAATTGCATCCCGTGACTGCATAAGACCAATCAAAGAGCAAAACATGACCTCTCTGTACAGAAATTTAAAATATACACAAAATCCAGTATGTGAACCGAGAAGTATGTCTGAATTCATAGTGATAGAAAATCCATAGTAATCAAAAAATTGACAAATGGTGGATGTACTACGTCCGATTTCCATTTATACTAACATTCATACTATTCATACTATATAAAATGTCCTTTTCTAATGGTCTTATTGTAAATTCAAATTGAAATGTAGTATCTACTTGAGCAGTAGGCGATTTTGGATGCAGCCCAAATCATCAGTTAACAACTCACTGATTCAAATGATCCAATCAGAACGGGTCTCCAGTTAACAATTCACATTCAAATCATCCAATCAGAGGAAAGCTGTGGTTGCACTGCACTTTTCTCCCCATAGACTTCCATTTATACCCATGCAAATGCGGCAGACCGGAAACACAAGCTCATGTGTCAAGTTTCGCAGTTTGCTGCATTGCAAAGTTTAAGCTTGGTGAACTCTGACCTGTAAAATTGCATCCCTTGACTGCATAAGACCAATCAAAGATCAAAACATGACCTTTTTGTACAGAAATGTAAAATATAGGCAAAATCCAGTATGTCAACTAAGTAGTATGTCTAAATTCATAGTGTTAGAAAATCCATAGTAATCGAAAAATTGAAAAATGGCGGCTGTAGTACGTCCGATTTCCATTTATACTAACATTTATACTATTCATACTATATAAAATGTCCTTTTCTAATGGTCTTTTTGTAAATTTAAATTAAAATGTAGTACCTACTTGAGCAGTAGGCGATTTTGGTTGCAGCCCAAGTCATCAGTTAACAACTCACAGATTCAAATGATCCAATCAGAACGGGTCTCCAGTTAACAATCCACATTCAAATCATCCAATCAGAGGAAAGCTGTGGTCGCACTGCACTTTTCTCCCCATAGACTTCCATTTATACCCATGTGAATGCGGCAGACTGGAAACACAAGCTCGTGTGACAAGTTTCGCAGTTTGCTGCATTGCAAAGTTTAAGCTTGGTGAACTCTGACCTGTGAAATTGCATCCTGTGACTGCATAAGACCAATCAAAGATCAAAACATGACCTCTCTGTACAGAAATTTAAAAATGAACTAATCGTCCGACTAGTCTCTAGTTAACAGAGGGAGTCCTCAATAAACAATTTATTGATTCAAATTATTCAGTCTGAAAGAGGCTCCATTTAATGACTCATTTATTCAAACGATCCAGTCAGAACAAGACTCCAGTTAACAACTCACTGATTCAAATGATTCAGTCACAGCAAGTCTCCAGGTAATGATTCGTGAGTTCAAATGATCTGGTCAGAATGAGCCTCCAGTCAGGGACTCACTGATTCTAATGAATATTAGAATTTATTTGTGTAAATGAATATTATATGTAAGCCACAAGTGTCCATTGTTTGTGAATCTGTTTATTGAGCCGTTTCATCCCAATGAATGAATGATTGAACATGCACGTTCATCTCAATGCATTACCATCTAAATAGAGTAGGTTTTACTAAAAAATTAAACATGATGTTAAGATAACAGAAATGGCCATACATCTTCATCACTACGGTGAACATAATAGATATAAGCTCACATAAAATTGAAAAGAAGTAATTATCTATTTACTAATATATTTTTCTATTATTAATAATATAATACTCTTAAGTATAAATGAAAGTATACTTGATAACTGTTGTCCACATCAAATCATGCTTACAAAAGTGAATCACTTAGAACTTAATCATTTAATCTCATTTATTTCTAACTGTTACTTGTGTAAGTTAGCAGAAACATCTAAGATAAAACTGGCAAATAAGTGAATTGTTACCAAGAGAAAAATGCAATACTAACAAGCAATTCAGAACCAATCGCTCACAATGGTGTTTGTGCATACACAGTGCTGTTTTTCACCTGGTATTAATTAGCTGAAGGCTAATGTGGACGTCCCACAGGGCTCGTGTGGGCTGGGGTCACTGCTTCTATAATGTCTCCTTCTCTTCCTACTCAGTAACCATGGCTGTCTCACAGTTGCCTGGTCCAGATCTCCACTTTCCATGGCCACAGAAAACACAGGCCTTTGTGCTGTGAAGGCAGCTGAATAACAGGCAAACCGTTGAATAGCTGGCCCTGTTCTGGCTAGGAGAAACATGCCAACACACCAAAAACCAGCTATCTATAGCCTGCAGAAGCAGAAAGTAATTATGAGCCAACGTTCATAACAGGGCTGCACGATTTTGGAAAAATATCATTGCAATGTTTAGCTTTTCTGCAATATATACTGTGATATGAATACCAGATGACCTGAATATCTCGATTTGGAAAGAACTGATCATTTTAAATGGATTGGGAGGATTCTGTAAGGTAGTGCATCTGCACAAAATAAAATAAACAATCAGCAAGCATACACTACCTAACAAAAGTCTTGTCATCGAACCCAGTTGTAAGAGCAACAAATGAAAACTTGACTTCTAGTTGATCATTTGGGAAAGTAGCAGAAGGTAGACTTTTCAGATGAATCATCTGTTGAAGTGCATCTCAATCATCACAAATACTGCAGAAGACCTACTGGACCCCGCGTGGAGCCAAGATTCTCACAGAAATCCGTCAAGTTTGGTGATGGAAAAATCATGGTCTGGGGTTACATTCAGTATGGGGGCGTGCGAGAGATCTGCAGAGTGGATGGCAACATCAACAGCCTGAGGTAACAAGACATTTGTGCTGCCTATTACATTACAATCTCTCTGGAAAGGGCAAATTCTCCAGCAGGACAGCACTACTTCTCACACTTCAGCCTCCACATCAAAGCTCCTGAAAGCAAGAAGGTCAAGGTGCTCCAGGATTGGCCAGCCCAGTCATCAGACATGAACATTATTGAGCATATCTGAAGTAGGATGAAGGAGGAGGCATTGAAGATGAATCCAAAGAATCTTGATGAACTCTGGGAGTCCTGCAAGAACGCTATCTTTGCCACTCCAGATGACTTCATTAATAAGTGATTTGAGTCATTGCAGAGATGTGATGCTGTCGTCCAAGCTCATGGGAGTCATACACAATATTAAATCTTTTTACACTACACCATGACTTTATATCCTATACTGTACATTATTTCTGTTAAGTGACAAGACTTTTGTTTAAGCAAAGTCAGTCCTTGTTGTCCTAATTAAATAATTAAACATCAAGGCAAGATCATATTTTATTTTGGTAAAATAAGCAAGGCCTTAGCCTTTCATATAAGCCACTTCTGATACCAAATTATCAACTAGAAGTCAAGTTGTTATTTGTTGTTTTTAAAACTTGTATAGGCGACAAGTCTTTTGTCAGTTAGTATAGATAAATGCAATCAAGAAAAAGATACAAATGAAATAAACAGCGTATACTTCGAGGGGTATGACAACATTTGGGCATACAGTATTTCAATAGTCAAATCTAAAATAATACTGTGTAGTGTTTGTTGTATAAAATCCTCATACAACCACAGGCCTCAAAAACACAAGCAAATATGAAACTATAATCCATTCAACATTGCAAATCCTGCAATGTGTTGCGAATGATCACATTGCGATATTGATGCTAAAACAATATATTGTGCAGCCCTAATGCAAAATTATTTCTATTTTTGTCAATTTAATTTGTTCAAAAACCTTTATATAAGCTATAAGCAAAATATTAACAGCTTGCGGTTCAAATGAGGTGTCCAGATTGCAAATCGGCAAGGGTTTACAAAAGCATCTGCATTTTAGGTGGCTGTGTCAATCTCACTGACAGTTGAAACAATACACTCATCGTACTCTCTGACGAAACAAACCAGCTGTTTGGGTTGCAGTCAAAGTTCAGCTGTTTACATCTCTTCAGTGTTTCGTGCCTCAAATTGACCTATTTCATCTGTCAAAGACATTATAATTTGTATAACAAAAAATGGATACAAAGCTTTGACAGATACGACCATATATTATAAAACCTAAAAGATTTGGTTACTTACAATCTCACATCTTTAAACTCTACACCACAGGTGTCAAATCCAGTTCCTGGAGGGCGGCGGCTCTGCACAGTTTAGTTCCAACCCTGCTTCAACACATTTTTACCAGTAGATTTTAAACAAACCTAAATAACTCAATTAGTTTGATCAGGTGTGTTTAATTAGAGTTAAAGCTAAACTGTTCAGAGCAGCAGCCCTCCAGGAACTGGATTTGACACCTGTGCTCTACACAGTATGATCAAAAAGTCATGAAAATATGTTATGTTTTTGCGAAAACAATCGCCCTTGGTGCTCTTTATCCTGCTTTTTACTCGGATACACAAAAATATTGTTCTGATCAGTAAGAGTTTATAAATTATTTAATTCAAAGCAAAACTGACAGAAACAAAAACAGTTGACAGAGTATACTGTACACTTACTTGCGAATTATTTAGTCACAAGATGGTGTGCAAACAGTCAAAAATGCAAAGCTGACAGAAACAAAAACAGCTAATGGAGTATACACTAACTTACACATTATTCAGTCACAAGATGGTGTGCAAACAGTCAAAAATGCAAAGCTGACAGAAACAAAAACAGCTGAGGGAGTATACACTAACTTACACATTATTCAGTCACAAGATGGCGGCAAACAGTCAAAAACGCAAAGCTGGCAGAAACCAATTCATATGAATAAAGCATAGACTAACCTTCATATTATTCATTCACAAAATGGTGCCAAATAGTCAAAAACGTGGCTTGACAGACAAGCAAATACATGAATATGAATGCAAGTATATAACATGAACGGATTCACAGGCGCCCAAGGTGATCGTTCGAGGTTACTAAAGTAACCCTTCGTTCCCCGAGGAGGGGAACGGAAGCACTATAAGTGGATTTGATTGTAAAATCCACGCATTGGGAGGTTCGGTTCAGAAGCTACTCGTCTGAAAGAGTATTGAACGGGCCAATTAAGAATGAATTGGCAGCGCAAGCCTGCGCAGGTGAGCGGCATAAGCAATCAACTGAGTATATAAGCTCACCTGGCGCCAGCAGACGCTATCCTTTTTAAGCTGAAGAGACTTTCAACAGCTAAGGGACAGTCATTATGGCGACGGAGTATAGTGCTTCCGTTCCCCTCCTCGGGGAACGAAGGGTTACTTTAGTAACCTCGAACGTTCCCCTTCGGGGGGAACTTCAGCACTATAAGTGGATTTGATTGTAAAATCCACGCATTGGGAGCCCATTGAAAGCGCCATAATGACTGCACCTTACCAACACCCCCGATGAGGAGATAGTCAAGCAAGCGTGACGCACCCACATCATGGGGGGCGCGGTCCTCCAACGTGTCCCTGGCCCTAATTTATCCTACTTCAACAGAAGTTTTACGGATTTATATATATTTTTTTGGGAAGTCGTGAGCATCTAGATAATTCTAGGAAATACGACAGTACGTTGGGAAGCGTGCAATCCCGATAGGGAGGACGCTGCGGAGGCCATCCGTTACCCAAGGGGGGATAGATGGCAGAATTTACATATGGACTAGCCCTAAAAAGGGGGAGTACGCATAGCAAAAGAGTGGTTAGCGGGGAGGGAAGACACGGGTCCGCCCAGGGGGGGACTTAACCGTGGCTGAATAAGCATATGGGATCGCCTAGTGGGGACCACGCATAGCAGGCACCTTTACCCAAAACGCGGGCTGACCAGCGGGCAGACCTACAACGTAGTGGGCCAGCAAGTGACTCCTCCGCTGAGTCAGTGCTGGGGGCCACGGAGGAATCTGCAGGGCTCACCTGACGGGGAACTTTACTGACAGATAAAAAGGCGCACGTATCTCCGTGTTAGGGAAAATGGCGCAGCAAGCGTGTTTCAACACCCTACCGAATTGTTTCCTCAATCACCAAGGGTTACCTAATACCCTTGAGGAAACCGGCTCCACTCGCAGATTGTAAAACCTTGCAAATGTGTTGGGTGTCACCCAGCCCGCAGCTCTACAGATGTCTGTTAGAGGGGCGCCGCGTGCGTGCGCTCGAGAGGATGCGAAGCTCCGAGTGGAGTGCGCACGCGCTCTCGGGGGACGCGGCTCATCTCGGCTCTGAT
This sequence comes from Danio rerio, assembly GCF_052040795.2. Lineage (NCBI taxonomy): Eukaryota > Metazoa > Chordata > Actinopteri > Cypriniformes > Danionidae > Danio > Danio rerio. Next base: position 71,065,560 of record NC_141027.1, read on the forward strand.
AGTGAAAGAAGGCATCCACAATCTAGTGGGAACTTATTTCGGTACGGCACTTCCCTGCTGCCGACCGCTATAACAGACGAAGAGCTGCTCAGATGATCTAAACTCTGAGTGCGGTCCGGATAATACGCAAAACGCGAACTGGACAATAAATAAGGGCTGGGTCTGCCTCCTCCGAGGGCAGCGCTTGCAGGCTCACTACCTCGTATTAAAACGGAGTGGTAGGAACCTTGGGCACATATCGCGGGCGGGGTCTCATACGTGAGAGAAGCCAGCCCAATTACAGGCACGAGTCACTGACCGAAAAATGCCTCCGGGTCCCCGACCCTCTGATCGATATCAACGCGACCAGCAGAGCTGTCTTCAGGGACAGAAATATACTGAGTCGAGGATCGAAGGGATCTGACGCGGCTTGTGTAGCGAGGGCGAGATCCTAAGAGGGCATGAGAGGGGGCGGGGTGGATTAATTCGCTTAACGCCCCTGAGGAACCGGATGATGAGGTTATGCGTTCCCACGGTGCTGCCAGCCACCGCGTTATGAGAGCGGAGATGGCAGCCACGTAACCTTGAGTGTGGAGGGCGACAGCCTGCTCTCCAGCTTCTCTCGGCGTAAAGAAAGCACAACGCTGATCTGGCAAATTACGGGGGTCTTCTCAGCGAGAGACACACCATTCAGTGAATAGACTTCACGTCAGGGCATAGGCGCGCTCGGGGAGGGGGCTCTAGCCCGAGTGACGGTATTAGCCACCGCAATCGGAGGTTACCTAAGTCTTCCTCGCGTCTAAAAATCTCCAAAGATCGGCGAGGGTGCCAGGTGGTGCCCTGTCCCTGAGAGAGTAGGTGCTCTCTCGAAGGGACTGCCAGGGGAGGGCTATCGCGAGGGAGAGCTCTGACATCCAGGTCCGGTTGAGCCAGAGGGGCGCAACCAGCAACCTGTTCCTCGTCCTCCCTGACCATGCACAGTAACTGCGCGAGCAGGCTCACTGGGGGAAACGCGTATTGCGCGTGCCCCGAGGCCAGCTGTAAGCCAGTGCATCCGTGCCGAGAGCGCTCGGTCAGGGAAAGAACAACTGGCAATGAGCGATCTCGGGGGAAGCAACAGATCGATCTGGGCTTCCCCGAATCGCGCCCATATCAGCTGAACAGACTCGGGGTGGAGTCTCCATGCTCCATGACGCAAGGCTGCCGTGAGAGCGCATCGGCTGCACGGTTGAGCTTGCCTGAATATGAATGGCGTGCAGCGATTTCAGCCGCGGATGACTCCAGAGGAGCAGACGGCGGGCGAGCTGAGACATGCGGCGAGAGCGCATACCCCCTATACGGCTGATATACGCCACCGCCGCCGTACTGTCCGTCCTGACCAGCACGTGTTGCCGCTCCAGCACCGGAAAAAAACGGTGGAGAGCGAGGAACACTGCCAACAGCTCCAGGCGATATGCCAATGCAACTGGGTACCTTTCCACAGGTCCGCAGCCGCATGCCCGCAACGCACAGCCCCCCAGCCCGTGTTGGAAGCGTCTGCTGAAACGACAACAAGACTGGACGCCTGTTCTAGAGACACCCAGGCCTGTAGGAACGAGGGGTCGCTCCAAGGGCTGAGGGCGCGGCGACACAGCGCAGTAACAGAGACTCGGTGTGCGCGCGCGTGCCATGCGCGTCTGGGGACTCGATCGTGAAGCCAGTGCTGAAGTGGTCTCATATAGAATAATCCGAGCGGCATGAAGCGGCTGCGGATGCCATATGCCCCAGGAGCCTCTGAAATAGTTTCAGTGGGACCACTATTTTACTGTCGAGCTCTCTCAGACAGTACAGCATCAGCTGAGCGCGCTCTCCGGAGAGGCGCGCTGCCATGGTGACCGAGTCCAGCTCCAGCCCGAGAGAAGAGATCCTCTGCACGGGGGCGAGTTTGCTCTTTTCTCGGTTGACCTGAAACCCCCACAGGTGGAAGTGCCAGAGCACTTTGTCTCTGTGCATAATCAACTCTGTGCATAATCAAAGAGAGGGCAAATTCAGCCAGTCGTAAAGAAATTGAGTATGCAGATGCCCGCGAGCCGAAGGGGCGCTGAGGCACCCTCCGCGGGCTTGGTGAGGACCCGCGGAGACAGAGAGAGCCCGAAGGGGAGGGCTTTGTATTGCCAAGCTCGACCTTCAAACGCAAACCGCAGAAACTGTCGGTGGCGAGGAAGAGTGGAGACAAGGAAATACGCGTCCATCAGGTCTAATGCTGCAGACCAACCCAGAGGACGAACGCACCGGAGGATGCGCTTCTGCGTGAGCATTCTGAACGGCAGCTTGTGCAGGCAGCGGTTCAAAACGCGCAGATCTAGGATTGGCCGTAACCCACCGCTCTTTTTGGGCACGATGAAGCGTGGGCTGTAAAACCCGCTCTCCATCTCGGCTGGAGGGAGCGGCTCGATTGCATCCTTCGCCAGGAGGACAGCAATCTCCTCTCGCAAGACAGGGGCGGACAGGGGGCTGGACCCTGGTGAATACACACCCGTGACTTGGGGGGCCGTTTCGCGAACTGAATCGCATAGCCGAGTCTGATTGTGCGTATGAGCCACCGCGAAGAGCTGGCCCGCGCTAACCAGGCAGGCAGAGCTCTCGCTAATGGACTCATCGCTACAATCGCTGACGTACCAGCAGTGGGGCAGCGCGGAGTGGGTGTGCTGATCCGGGAAGCTCGCGGGTCCCACGGAAAAGCTGGAGGTGAGATATTTTGCTCTCACTCCAAACCCGAGCTCCGGAGGGGAGGCTCGAGGGGTGGGAGAAAGGAGACCGTCCTCCCAGCGCTCGTGAGCCACTGGCGAAACGCACCGAATCTGCAAGCTAGAAAGCATAGCGTCCCAGACTGGCAGATTTCGGGCTGTCACATCTGGGGAAGTGAAAAGTGCCCTTTCATAATGTTTTCATGGCAGTAAAAAGTGCCGTTGGAAATGGGGCCCCGCCCTCCAGCGGGGAAAGAGCAAGTTCCCTCTTCTCCAGATGGCCTGTCCCAGGGGCGCTTCGCGGTCCGTTGCCGGACTTAGCGGCGTTCTGGGCAGGGGGGCTGCCTGCTTCCGAGGTGCCCGACGCGCTCGCTTCGCCGAAGGCGTGTGCGGGGGCGGAGCAGCTCTCGTAGGCGGGCGCCTTCGGCGAGGAGCAGGTATGAATGACACGGCGGGCGGAGCGGGCTACGGACCGCCGATAAGACATCACCCACCAACTGCTCTCTCACCGCCTTGAATTCCTGGGTGAATTCACAGACAGTGTCGCCGAACCTGGCTGGGGATATGGGGAAGTCAAGAAAGCGGACTTTGTCGACTTTGCGCATATCAGCCAGGGGTGGCGCTCCTGGACCACTAATGTGGACATCGTCCTCCCCAACGCACACGCAGCGGACTCAGTAGTCCGAAGAGCTAATTCGGCGGCGGTGCGAAGCTCGTAAGCCTGGGTTGGACCCACCCTCGTGCAGCTCGGCCAGCGCCTGCGCTTGGTAGCGCTGGTAGGTGGCTATCGCATGCAAGGCGGAAGCAGCCTGGCCCGCAGCTATGTAAGCTCTAGCTCCGAGGGAGGTAGATAACTTACAGGCTTTGGATGGGAGACGAGGCGAACCCGCCAAGAAGAGGCGCCGCCCGGATTTACCGCCATCGCGCACTCAACCTGAGGAATCGCCACATACCCCCTGGCTGTTTCACCGTCAAGAGTGGTTAGGGTGGAGGAACACGCAGCACGAGCAGAAAAAAGTGCTTTACAAGACCGCGTGAGCCTACTGTGCACCTCCGGGAAGAGGGGAACGCCCCTCTAGTCGGTCCGGCCGCGGAGCTGGGGGATAAACCATCTCCAACCCACGGCCGAAGCAGCCCGGGAAAGCACGGCTAACATGTCCGTTTCAGGATCCGTAGTGACAGCGCTCACCAGCCCGAAGGGGGCGAGCGGGTCTGGATCATCATCGGACAATGAAAGCCCACCCTCCGATGCCGCGGTGGACATCTGGTCTCCGGTGTCATCGGGCGTAAGGGCTACCATCTGTTAGACGGATCGCTTCCCCCGCCCGAAGCTTGGATGGAGCGCTTAGAGGAGCGGGAGGTCCGCGGGCCCGTGGGCGACGGATTATCTCTCGCTGAAACCCTCAGATCTGCCCGAGTGCCCGCTGCAGAGCAGGGGACAACTGGGGTGGTTCGCCCTTTTGCAAAGGCTAACCGCGATCTTGCGCAACAGTCATGGCATCGCAATGACGACATGAACTGCCCGCGAGCAGCGCATTAACATGCTGGACCCCCAGACATGTAACGCAGTGCCCGCGCCCATCATCCGAGGACAGGAAACCACCGCATCCAGAAACGCACAGTCGGAGCGCCGTCCTGATAAGGACGTGCTGCACGACTGTGTTGCTCTTTCTGTGAAGTTTGCAACTTTATACGCACCGCTCTGGAGGACCGGACCCAAAGAACGCCAGGCAAGGGAGAAACCCAGCTCGACCGTCTGCCACTGCGTGTACACACTCTGGACCGGGAGAATGCTCTCGTTCGCTCAGAATCGCTGGTCACAGCAGGAGGAACCCTCATCGACTCGATCAGAAAGTCTCTGAAGCGAAAAGGATAGCGTCTGCTGGCGCCAGGTGAGCTTATATACTCAGTTGATTGCTTATGCCGCTCACCTGCGCAGGCTTGCGCTGCCAATTCATTCTTAATTGGCCCGTTCAATACTCTTTCAGACGAGTAGCTTCTGAACCGAACCTCCCAATGCGTGGATTTTACAATCAAATCCACTTATAGTGCTGAAGTTCCCCCCGAAGGGGAATTGTAGTTCCTGAATGAATAACCTCGCCTGTTATTTAGAGGTTGTTATCTCTGAATAGCATTCCTTGGAAAGTTGTGACAGACCAGTCAGAATCAAGCACAGACATATGTATAAAATTAAGTTATAATTAAAGGAAAGATACTTTAAGTTAATCATGTTTTAACTTATTTACTTTATTTATACAACCCTATATAAGTCTTTTTAATGTAAATTTTACAAAAACTTTTTTACATTACATTAAACTTTAAATGACTCGTTAAAAAGTTTGTTTGAGTCAGCCTGAAAAAAAAATACTTTATAGTGTAAAATGTGTGGAAGTGGCATGTTTCTGTGCTCATTTTGCACATGAGCAGCTCATGGTGTGTCACAAAGCAACTTAGTTCTCAGTCACTTAGACAGTGTCAACAATACCAACTTTTGCATTTTTCATCAAAATATTAGTTTGTTTCATTTTTGAACACTGATTATAGTATAACGATTTTAAGTATAGTGCTAGTAGTACTATCATTATTATTATGTATAGTGTTTATATTGTGCCTGCTGCAGCCATGGTACACTAATAACTTCCCAGAACTTCACAACAGGTTACTGTAATTTTTCAAGGTAAATTACATTAGTGTCACTTTACAAAATGTAACTGTTCATTTTTACGTATTCAGAATTTTATTGTGAAATTAAAGTAAGGCATCATGATTACATCAAATTACTGTAAAATGGCTGTATCTTTTGCACGTTAGTTATTGGAATTCAAACACTATTACCATTTTCTTCAACACAGAAATGAATACAAATTAACGTTTATGCAAGTTCAGGCACTTTTATTAATTATTGAGTATATGCCGAAGCATGCTTATAACTTTTAATTTGTCAGTAACCTGGGTTAATCGTTTCCGGTGAACTGTATGCCAATGCAAAATTGAAGTGTTTAAGTTCTGTTTTCTTTTAAAAGGAGCAATTTCCACAGGCTGATTGATATCCGATATAAAGTGGGTGTCAGATTTTACAAGAAGCACTGCATTAAGTAATTTTTTTTCTACTGTCTTTATAATATAAGCATTTATTTTACTGCAGTATATTCAATGGAGCTTCTGTGCTAGCCTGCCGATTTTGACGGGCGCGTGCGAGCAAATGGCTATTTGTCTCGTTTTACGGTTGAGCAACTAAATAAATGCTAAAGTCTGTTAAACTGATTGTATTTGAATTACATTACAACATTGATGCTGTAAAAGGAACCATATAAAATGAAAAAAAAAAAAAACAATAACAAGAAGTTTATCAGTATGGGAAACACACTAGCTCGGCATATACCCCATTTAGAAATATTTACAGAATTATAGCTGATATGAAGTACCTCACAATAATTTACTGTGAACTTACACACAGAACCTTGCTGTAAAAGTAATACAATTATTAGCCAGTAATTTACTGTAAATTTAAGGTCAAATATTTTACAGTGTATGTCAGAAAAGTTCATTGACTATTAAACCAGAGTGAGAGCCAAAAGAGCAACATAGTCTTAGTACACAATGTAACTACAGAAGCGTGAAGCTTTAAATAGGAAAATTATTGAAACTCTTTGGTTTTTGAGCTAGATGCAAATGTCTATTCCAATTCAATGTCTATGCTGAATTAAGCTAAGCTAAAAGTGCTCCTGTCAGAACAAGAGATTGGCTAATGGATTAAAAAAATGCTAAAACTCAACTGTTTAACTCAAGGGGGGAGTTGTAAAATTTGCTTTTTTAAAGTAAAGTTACCTAATCACTTTTAACAGAGCAACTACACTTGTGTCTTTACACCAAATCCAACATTCTTTCTCTGTGTGAGCACAATCTTCCTTGTGTCTCCCACAGGGAAGTGCTGGAGGGCTGTGCAAGGCAAGACACACCTCACCCCCACAGATAAGACTGTGCTGCTTTCAGGCACTCCGAGCCCTGGGGCTTTCAGCAGGGCGAGAGGTGGGAGGGTGTGTGTGCTCGACAAAGACATTACCCTGGTGTTCTGCTTGCTGGCTCACAAAGGACAACAATGATCTTACTTTCATGCTTTATAAGCTCCTACCTTATATCAAGGGCACTTGGGATCATTCTCCTACATATTTGTTGCATGTAGACATAAACCGATATTTGATAATTCAATATATCGCAATACAAAACAAGCACAGTATCGATATTGCTGGAAATGCAACATGGCATAAATAATTATTTAATCTTTTAGATATATGCTGATATTCAATAATTCAATATATCATGATATATTGACATGCACAGTATCGATAATGTTGGGACTTCAAAATACCAAAAATAAATATTTATTATTTAATATTTTACACATTTGCCAATATTTAGTAGTTAAATATATTTTAATTCTCAGCATGCACAGTATCCATACTGTTGGCAATTCAAAATATCATAATATTAACTATGCACAGTGTCGATATTGTTGTCACTTAAAAATGTAATTAATAATAATTTATTATTTAATAATTTAATAATATTATTTAATAATTTAATAATAATAAATTATTTAATTAGACATATGCCAGTATTCAATATTTAAATATATTGTGTTTATATTGACCCTGCACAATATCTATATTTTTGGCACCCTAACCCTAATACCATGAATACTTATATTATTATTTATTTTTTAAGGCTTTATATATATATATATATATATATATATATATATATATATATATATATATATATATATATATATATATATATATATATATATATATATATATATATATATATATATATTATTTATTTATTTATTTTATTTTATTTTATTTTATTTTATTTATTTATTTATTATTATTTTTTTTGAATATTCAGATTGTTGTATATTAGTTGGTTGTTCATCATAGCATCAAATGCTTAAAGACTAAATACTACTTAAAAAATTTCAAATATTAACATTTTTAGGTTATTCAGGCCACGACATGAAACTATGTACGTTTTCATTTGTTAACATCAGTTAATTTCAACATAGGATTACAAAGATTACCGGGTGGTATGACATTGTTCCTTTTTGCGCTTACCAGTTGACCGCTTACTTCCATATGGGCGTCTTTCCCGCTGTTACCAGTTTGTTCAGTTAGCTCGCCATGTACGTTGGCGAACTTTTTACGCAGAGTAGAGTTCACCACGACAACAAGGTTCGAGTCCGGTGAAGAACGATTCCAGAAAGTGGGTACGACAAAAAACAGAATCCAAAAATTAAAATAAGCAAGTAAATAACAGGGTGAGAATGTGGTAAAATCTGAAAATGTGGTAAAAAAAATCAAGCAGCCATGAAAGGCTTTTTTTTTCTGGATTGCTTTTGAAAACATTGTTGGTTAGGTTTGGGAAAAGCGGTGGGCAGGTCAGTCGGTGCTTTTGAAAACACTATTGGTTGGGATTAGGGAAGGAGGAGGGTGGGTCAATCTGTCGCTCAGACAATCAGTGGACAGCAGCTTTTGGTGGATTTAAGCGAAAAGAGCAGGCGCGAATGGCACTCGCAAGAGAAATTTAAGAACTCAAAAAGCATACACAGCGGCCTCAGGTAAATTCGCGAATACAAGAACTGCGAAAAATCAAAACTCCTGGGACGAATTTGGTGCTCTCCAGAAATGTATATAGAGGTACATTTTCAAAATGACAAATACAAACGCATTTATTAATCTTAAATTATGTTAATGTCCTTAAAAAAAAGTCAGAATCATTTTATTAAATGGAATTTATAACAAAAAATTCAGTTGCTTTTCATTTACTATAACATAGCAATAATCTGGCTATTTCTCACTGTTAATTTTTATGCATAACTAACGTTTACTAATCAGATTTTAGTGTTACCAATTATTTTATCATGCTTTTTTTTAATTTAATTAGTTTGAAGCGTTTATTTACTCTGAACATGTATACACAATAAAGCAATTCATATAATACTTTTGGGTTATTATACCTATTAAAGTACTAATTTTTGTAGGTCAAAATTGTTGTAAAAGCTTCCGCAATCAATGGCAACAAGAAAAAGTGATGCCAGACGCCCAAGTGCATGCTTTCAGAATGAACAGTGATGCATGAGATAAACCCGCTTTTAAAGTCTAAAGTGCTTCAGCGTCCATTCCACCATCACAACATCCCATGACATGCATACTGAGTAAGGCTTTGCAGGCAAGGAGAGCCATCTTTCTGTCCCATCAGCCACCGTGCCAACCGCTGGCTCAATGGGACCTTGAGAGCCTCTGCCAACAGCACGTCCTCTAAGAACCTGTGATTCACAGCGCGTCGTGAAAAAGGCTTGGGTTTGGTGTGTGAGAGAGAGCGTGTGTGTGTGTCCAGAACAATGTCAGCCAAGAATCTAACGACTAGAGAGCGCTATTATTGCTAGGGCCTTGGGTGCGTGCCACTTTTTGGTCATTAAGTGAGGGAAGGGAATGCAAGCGGACCGGATCAAGTGAAAAAGATTAAGAGGACGACAGGAAAAAAGAACATGATGGAGGAGTAGAGGAGTCAAATACTGTGAAATGAGTTCAAACGCATAGGGTTATTGGTGCTCCAGACGAGATTCTGGCTCTGATGTCTCGGTTAACTGATTTGTGGAATAATGCAATGACAAATGTCATCTGTTTTAGCTCTGTGCAGCTCTTACTGGGGGATAAAAGCAACAAATAGATTTTAAAAACACATTTGGACTATATCTTCATTAGGCAATAGGAGGCAATTATGAAATTAGACTCAAGGGTCAAAGGATCATGAGCATCAATCAGTTGTCAATTTCATTTTCCACCAGTGTAAATCAATAAACCTTAATCGATGGAAACTAATGCTATACTAAATCAAATATTCAAATGATGACTTCTCAGGAGGAGATGGAAGTAGCACTAATGTTTTTTTATTGCAGGTCACCTCACTTGGTGGCCATCTTTAAAACATCTCTCGAGCATGCAAGTGCAAGCTCCTACCTTTTTAAATGAGAAATCAAATTCTATAAAACTGTTTGACAAGCTTATGATTAAATTTAATATTTGTAATCTAACAACACCTGTCTCTTTAATTTAGATATTTTAAATCTTTGAAACAAAATTTTTTATTAAAAAATAAAAAATAAATAAATAAATAAAGCAGCAAGCTAATGTGCATAAACACTCGAATGGGAATGAAATAACCACACTAACCTCAGTTATGGCATTTTTCCTGAGGAAAAACATATTTTACCTCGGGGTGTCTGCAGGTTTCACCAAGTCAAATTTAACAATTTTTAAAACATTTTCAAGATCATTATAAATTAAATTTCAGACTTATACAGTTCCAAACATTAAGCATTTATACTAACGGACAGTGGAAAAGATTTTTAATTGTCCCCTCTAAAAAATAAACACAGCCTAAGTCAGAATTATTAGCCCACCTTTTATTTATTTTTTGGAATATTTTCCAAATGATGTTTAACAGAGCAAGAAAATTTTCACAGCATGTCTGATAATATTTTTTCTTCTGGAGAAAGTCTTATTTGTTTTATTTCGGCTAGAATAAAAGCAGTTTTTAATTTTTTTAAAGGTCAAAATTAATAGCCCCTTTAAGCTACATTTTTTTCGATAGTCTACAGAACAAACCATTGTTATACAATAACTTGTCTAATACCCTAACCTACCTAGTTAACCTGATTAACCTAGTGAAGCCTTTTAATGTCACTTTAAGCTGTGTAGAAGTGTCTTGAAAAATATCTAGTCAAATATTATGTGCTGTCATCATGACAAAGATAAATCAGTTATTAGAAATGAGTTATTAAAACTATCATGCTTAGAAATGGGTTGAAAAAATCTTCTCTCTGAATCCAATTAGACCTAAAGCATCTGACTTAATAAAGTTATGGATTGTTGGATAAGTGTTGGCCTGATTGGGTAAGTTTACATGGAGATAGGTAAATTAAGACCTGTTGTAAATGATTTGAGACCTACAAATAAGGGCGTACTCACACTATCCGAACTGTGCCCAGGCCTGGTTCCCGGATCGTTTGACAAGTGTAAGTGTGCTGAATCGGGTTAAGGCACGGTTCACTTGGCTGGCTCTGGCCCAGTTGGAAGAGGTGGGCCTGAACGCGGTTCACTGCGGTGAGCGAGAAATTTAAATTGTCATGCCCAACTGAGTCTGGTTCTCTCAAGGTTTTTTTTCTTCACTCTCCTATCAGATGAATTTTTTTCCCTCTCCGCTGTCGCCACTGGCTTGCATGGTTCAGGATTGGTAGAGCTATGCATCAATGAGTTTTTGAACTTAAACACTAAAAAACTGAACTACACTGTTCCAATTTACTATGACCTTTCATGTGAAGCTGCTTTGACACAATCTACATTGTAAAAGCGCTATACAAATAAAGCTGAATTGAATGCAATTGAACTTGGACTTTGGCACGGTACGCTTGTGTGTGAGTGCAAAACGCACCAAAGCCCGAAACTGTTACTTTTAAGGGACTGTTTCATATGGATTTATTAATCATTGATACTGTTTAATGAACGTAAACTGTCATAGATTATTAAAGACGCAAACCCCTCACTGCACCACAGCTGCGCACCTTCAGCAACCTCCTAATTCCTGCAGCACAAGGACTTTATGGTTGTTTATGAGTGCCAAAAGTGGCGGATCTCTTAGGGGAAATATTTGAGTGCTAGTCACCGCATCCCAAGCAATATAACTAGAGAAATCTCTACTGTGCTTAGCGAGAGTGCTGTTACTGAATAGCGCAGCTTCGATGATGTAAGCGTGCCCAAACCCGATTGTAATGTGAGTGCGAGCCATCGGGGGGAACGGGAGGGGGGACAAGGGTGCTTTGGCCCGGTTAGAGGCAACAGTACATAGTGTGAGTACAGCCTAAGGCTGCACAATTCTGGCTAAAATGAGAATCACATTTTTTTTAACACTACTGTTGTTAATGTTAATTTATTAAGTAATTTATTTCATAGTGATAACTTTTTTTTTACATCCAAAAAATCATGTAGTCATCTGTTTTTATATTTATCAAAAAACGTTTAATAAAAAAAATTTTCTGTATCATATCTCTCACTTAACTGTTACATTAAATCAGCTTTGGCCCAGTTAGAGGCAACTGTACATAGTGTGAGTACATTAAATCAATTATTGGCTCTCCTCTAGTGTTTTTGCCGACCCAGACTCATTCTAAATACGTACCCCTATATAAATTTCTGGAGAGCGCCAAATACATACGTTTTGTAGTTTTTTTTTTCACGAATACACCAGATCTCAAAATTCTCTTGCAAGTGCCATTCGTACTTGCTGTTCTCATGTAAATCCACCAGAGGCCGCTATCGACTGACTGACTGACTGACTGACTGACTGACTGACTGACTGACTGACTGACCGATCGACTGACGTACAATCATCTTTCCCTAAACCCAACTAATAGTGTTTTCAAAAACAATCCAAAAACATAAAAGCTCTTACAGCAGCCTGATTTTTACCACGTTTTCAAATTTTACCACATTCTCATCTTGTTATTTGCTTGTTTATTTTATTTTTTGACTTTTGTTTTTGTGTTACCTGCTTTCTGGAACCGTCCTTTGATGTACTCAAACCCCTTTCGTCATGGTCAACTTTGCTCAGCATCAAAAGTCCACCGACGTACACGGCTAGCCACTGGGCATACTGGTAACAATGGAAAAGCCGTCCACACGGAGGTGAGCGATCAGCTGTTAAGCGCGAAAAGAAACGTCAAAGCGCCCAGTAGCATTTATTTTAAAAACGAAATGCAGCCATACATACTCCTTGTCTACATAAGTCACGATCTCCAGAAACTTATATAAGAGTACATTTTCAGAATGAGCCTATGTTGGTTTTTGCACATTTCTGAGAGTCTCATTAACCAAACACCAATCTGAAATGACGGAATCCATTCTTGAATGCCGAGTTAAAGAGTAATCCAAACTTATTGCATATGATGGTTCATTTCTACTCAAATAAAGCCACACAGCAGACATCCTCAAGGCCTATCAAATCTATTGCACTGCCCTCATGATGACTTTGCGCTAACTGCACTGGTGGTCCTGGTTCCTAATAAGAGGAAATAGACCTACCCAGTCAAAAGCACAAGTACAATCCGCAAAGACACGGATACAATTAGCAGTTAATGCGGTTCCTCGGTCCAATCACATTCATTATCCCACACAAGCAGCTCGCCAGGAGATTTGTGGGAAAATTACAAGGATGCAACGTGCCAGATATTCCACGGATGAGGGGGGGGATGCAGGACTCCAGGGGTTAAATGCAGGATAGAGATAAGGTTGCAGGAAGTGATACAGTCGACTCCTATGAAGTACAGTCCTCATAAACCCCCGTCGGCTCCCAGTGCTCTTCCTGTCTCTCTATCTCCAGCACCTCTGAATACAGTCAGCTGAACACAAGAAGTCTCATTGTTGCGCCTCAGCTGCCTGAGAGCCCTGCAGTCCTAAATGTCCCTTAACTGTTTCTTTTTGCGGCCTATTTAGAAAACAGCTGTTGCATTCACTGATCACATGCAGCATGGAAGAGCAGGCCAACACCTCTAAACACCCCATCTATTTAAACATTCCTCTCAGCTTTTTTATAACACACAGGGCCTATCCTGAAAGGACTCCATTTGAACTGCCAAGCCAATAGAAAAGGTAGGCTATCAGTAAGGTAACTAATGACGAACCTTGTTGTCATGTTCATGCTGTTGACATGTTCATAAAACCCCACTTTGAAACCGTATCTTTGTTTGAGAAAGCAAATGATTTTCTATGAAGTATTGTGTTGTAAAGAAATGTACGACAAAAGGCTCTCTGAGCAACACCCACACAGATATTCACAACACTCCCTATCTTCAGTCCCGCGTCTACATGGTGAATTGACTCAAGCTTTGAGTTTGATTTCAGTCACTGTAAAAAGGATTCAGCTGAAATAAATGCGTTCAGACATCTCAACTGCTGTTTTAAATAATTACCCCAAATATGATCTGTTTGTCATAGAAACATAAAAAACACATCAGGGAAACTACAAAACTCACATCAGGGACACATTTAAGATTAAAAACAAAATTCAGCAAAAAATGCACAACACTTATTTTTTGGAAATGGTCTGAAGGGAGCACTTTTAGCTTAGCTTAGCATAAATCCTTTAATTGGATTAGACCGTTAGCATCTCACGACAAAAGGATTTTCATATTTTTTGTATTTATTACTTGACTCCTCTGTATTTATGTCATGCACCGTGCTAACCAACCCGGGCTCATTGTGGAGGTACGTATTCGAGCGTTTTTTTGTTTTCACGGATCCGGGAGCACGCCCGCGCCGTTCTCGCGTGAATAACCGCCGGATCGAAAAAAAAAAAAAAAAAAAGCAAAAGCCCCCGTCTTCGATTTCGACCGCGTTTTCGGATCCCGCCGCGTTCTCGCCCTTATTTTCCGGATTCCGTTTTTCGTCTTACCTGATTTCCGGAACCCGCCGTTCCCCGGACTCGATCCCGGTCGTCGTCCAACGCGGCTGGCTCCGGCTCGTCCTCCTCCTCCGGGGCCTCCGCTCCGCCGACGCAACGCTGTGAGCTAGGTGGACAAACTGATTGCGTCGGGAAAGCCCTCCACTCGGAGGCGAGCCGTCGGCCGGCGAGCGCGAAGAGGAGGGGTGGAGCGGCGCCACACCGCCCCGCGGCGTTCACTCGAAAAAAAAACAAACGCGGCCTTTACGTACCTCCGGCCACGTAAAACGTCGTCTCCAGAAACGTCCGCGGGGCTACGTTTCCAGAATGAGCTTGGGTTGGTGCTAATTTGATTTTTTCAAAGTCGATATGTCTAGGAAATATCCTCTCATTACTGCATAATAATCATGGAACTTTGCTGCAATACCATGGCTGCAAAAGGTGCAATAAAATAAGAATAAATAATATTTATTTGGGGCGACGCAGTGGCACAGTAGGTACTGCTGTCACCTCACAGCAAGAAAGTTGCTGGTTCGAGCCTCGGCTGGGTCAGTTGGTGTTTCTGTGTGGAGTTAACTTGTTCCCCCTGTATTCGTGTTGGTTTCCTCCAGATGCTCCGGTTTCCCCCACATTCCAAAGATATGCGGTAGAGGTGAATTGGGTAGGTTAAATTGTCCGTAGTGAATGTGTGTGAATGAGTGTGTGGATGTTTCCCAGAGATGGGTTGCAGCTGGAAGGGCATCCGTTGCGTAAAACATTTGCTGGATAAGTTGGCGGTTCATTCAGCTGTGGCGATCTCAGATTAATAAAGGGACTGAGCCGAAAAGAAAATGAATGAATTTAATTTGTTGGATAAAAATTGTCTAATAATCAAAACAAGATGCTATAGGTGTAATTCAGTGCTTTATGCTATGCTAAGCTAAGCTAAGCTAAAAGTGCTCCCGCCAGATCGTGAGATTGGTGGAATGGATTCAAAAATGCTATATGAAATATCCTCTCATTCCTGTATAATAATCAAGGAACTTTGCTGCCATATGCATATTGCCAAGGTGCAATTATATTACACATATATATTATGTGTGTGTGTGTGTGTATATATATATATATATATATATATATATATATATATATATATATATATATATATATATATATATATATATATATATATATAATGTTTTTAAGGGCAATATCATAACAATGATATTAATAACATAATAATAACATAAGTGTCAAGCTTTAAATAGTCTAATAATCAAAACGAGATGCTGAAGGTCTAATTAGATTCCATAGATATTTACATTAGATGTTACCTACGCTATTGTTGTCTATTGGAAGGAATGCCTTAATGGAGCCACAATTTTAGTATACATAGCTAAAGTCCAGCATTTTCACAGTGGCTTTGCTGTTGACTAGTGTCCTTGAATGACATTTGACCTGGGAGCACTGTACAAATGTCGCTGCACTATTGAACCATGCTCAGAGTCTGTATGCAATATCTAGTTTGTATATCTATGATTAGATTCAGTGCTTTATGCTAAGCTAAGTTAAGCTAAAAGTGCTCCCGGCAGACATTGAGATTGGCTGAATGGATTTAATAATGCAAAAACTCAACTGTTTAACTTAAAATAAGCCTATTTCCAAAAAAAGAGGAGCTTTCCTTTAGTGAAAAGTATTTGTTTACTTGTTTATTTACTGGTTATATAGTGAGTTATGCTTTCATATTTTCACATTATCTCCAGACCTGTAAGGACTTTGAAACAAAGTCCTTTTTGATTTATTATTATTCATAGTACTCAGGAGAACATTTAAATTCTTGAAAAATATCATCTTTTCACCTTTTAATTTCAGTCTGTTTGCACCCATGAGGAGCTGCATAATGGGCAATACATCGTGTAACAAAAAATGATTGAGGTCACATCCATATTTTCTGTCAATGTGGTAATTAGGGTGTAGATTTATACTGATCATTGCAGCATAAAAGAAAAGCATAACCTTAAATGGAAGATCAGCTTCAAAACCACAAATCTAATGTACTTCACAAGCTGTGTATAAGAGAATTCAAGCTCTATAATATACATTACTCTATTAGGTTAAGACTTTAGAAACCAAGCCTTTGTCCTCACAGTTATCCCACCATACTCAAAAATACATGCTTTAACACGCTTAATCCCCCAAAAATCCTTTTACCACTGTGGCATGTGCATGCCTGTCTGCTGTCACTCAACATTTGTGACTGCTAGAATTACTCAAGATTGAAATCAGTAGATGTTCAACCATATGACCAGCCGCTGAACAATGCCACAGAACAATGATGCAGACAATCAGATCATTTAAGAAATCCAGAGACATTCTCTGCAAAAATAAATGGAAATTGTGTAAAAGGTCTTAAACACAGATTTTTTTACCCATTGTGTTCATGTGCTCAACAGATATGACTGTGATTGGCCATGAAGGTCATCGGTTTACCACTCTTTACCAAGCAAAACAAGATTTGGCATTTTAAATCTACGTCCATCAGCAGATCTGTCAATAAACTGACATATGAGCAATCCGCTGATGGGTCGACTGATCGAAGTGGCTTTAAAAAACTAAAGTGCCCTTGTATCTGTGCATGTGACAACAATGGCCAATCAGTGGTGTTTAAGAATGCGCTCAACAACAACCAAATATTAGCGGGTTATTATATTTTCAGTAGCGATTGCTATTAAAGTCAATAGTTGTGCAACTTTAGTGTAGCAGAGGTCAGCTAGTGATGTGCTGTGCAGGTAATCCTCACTCTTCTGACCTCAAAAGGTGCTCTAGAGACGGACACTACACGCCATGGTATTTAGCCTCCTTGTTAGAGCAACCAACTCCCATGCAGAAAGTCGCCAGTTTGATTGTGATAATCAGTGATAATGTGGTCATTGTTACACATCTTCCACCAAGGTAGTTTGACTGCTGGTTTAAAGCCAGAGCCTAGTTACAAAATGGTAACATCTAAAAACCTAAAGCACCAGCTCTGAACCAAAAAAAAAAAAGTTCTCAAGTAGCACCAAAACCCTGCTGTTCTACAAGTAATGGTGCATTCCAGATAACTCAGAATTGGAAGTTTTCCTACTTCCTACTTGGAAATAATGTCTAGAATGCGAATAGAGATCTGACATCTGACCAGTGAGCTCAGGGCAGATCGGAGAATCCCGACTTCAACAAAATGCTTCATTCAATTCACAGATGACAGCTAGTTCTGCATAGTGAAACATAGAAAGGCTATTTCTGATATTATATTAGCTTTAAAGTGGATTAATAAATTATAGTTTTGTTTTTTCTCAGCTGTATTCAACGGGCAGCTAGCATTTTCTATTCATTTAGTTTTAGCCATAATTGGCACAATAAAATTAGCATAATAAAATTGGCATAATGAAATATTTACATCTCAAGTAGCAAAAATGCAACTGTGAGACACAATTGACTAGAATGCATTGGGGTCGGAAGTGGGACATTTCACCATTGAAATTTGCACGTCCGACTGTGTCTGGAATGCAGCATCAAGCCTGGTTTATACTTTTGCGTCAGGTGACCGGCGTCACCCACGGTGCATGCAACATGCATAACCGCGCATTTATACTTCTGCGTGCTGTCTCTGTTGGTCTACATTAACACTTCCGAAATGCTAGTTGACAGTGAGGTGTTTATGTTCCTCTATGTCGAGTTTCTTCACTGGTATTTTGTTTTTTCGCTTCTTAAATGTACAAGTGGCTCAAACTTGCTCATTTTGAGGCAGGAACCAGCGGACGTGCTACAACTTTAACTATGAGGTAAACACAAAACAAAACTTTCCATCCAGAGCTCTTTCACGGAACTCCACACTTGTAAACAATCGCTCCATCTGGCTCGTGCAGCTCTCTGTGCCGCCCAGACTCATCAGCGCTACCAAGCCGACCAATCACAGACCTTGCGCTACATGTCGGTGCGACATGCACGTCAGCGACTCCAACAGCCATGGCGTAGGGCTATGCGTCAATGCATATCCTGCGCCGTAGCATACACGTGGGCTTGACGCAGAAGTATAAATCAGCCTTAAGAACAGAACTGCTTGCGTCAGGGACTGGGGGCAGGGTTAAGGTTGATTTATACCTCTGCGTCAAACGCACACATATGGTGTAGCAGCCCTTGTCGTGGTTGACACCACCACTGATGCACACCTCTCAAAAATAATTTAACTACACTTCACAATGACGCGTATCACAAATGCTGTGATAGCGGTGACGAGTGTAGGTGGTGGTGAGAGCCACGAGAGGGCTGTGAGTCTGATGGAGGGAGTGTTTACAACTGTCGAGTCCCATGCAGGAGCTCCAGATGGAAACTGTTGTTTTGTGTTTACCTTATGATTAAAGTTGTTGCACATCTGCCAGTTTTCTCCTTTGAATAAATTTTAGCTACTTGTACATGAAGATAGCACTCAGAAAAGTCAAAACTCCCATGAAGAAACTCGACACAGAGGAAAATAAAAACCTTCCAGCTATTGTTTCAGAACCATTATTGCAGAGCAACACAAACAGCACGAAGAAGTATAAATGCACAACTACAAGCAAGGTAGATGCTGTGGGTCATGGCGATCACTCAATACAGAAGTATAAACCAGCCTTTACTGTAAACAACAAGACAAAATAAATGTTTTGAATGTTAACTTTGATATAGCAGTGAAACACAACGCTGAACACATTATTATCACTTGCAATTTCTGTCTATACAAAATACTTAGGCTGGGGAATTAATCATAGGCGACTTTCGTGCTAATTTTGTCAGTAAAGCCTATACTTGCACGTGTCCAGCACATGCTTTCAGATGGAGCAGCACTTACTACACATAGTTGTAGTTCACTGACAAGCTATAAAAAAAATCCCGTTCAAAATTGAAAACAGTTTAATCAGATAATAAAATTAAGATGATAGTTCCCTGACAGCTGATTTGCATAGCTTTTTAGCGAACTATGACTGTGGGTAGACAATGATACACAAAAATACCGCATTTAAAAACATTTGTTTTACTCCAAACTCACTTCATAACTTCAGTCGAGTGTTTGAAATAAGTGAGATAATTCAGTAGTCCTGTGATTATTAGTCATGTTGAATCAGTAATAATGCAATGCTATGGGCATTTCACACAGGAGCGCCTTCTGGCTTTCAGAGAAGATTTACTACTATACACACACCCGTGCTTTCCTGACCAGGTGTGAGTGACACTCACAGGTATGATCAATCGCGTTTGCAATTTCATTTCAATTAATCACCCAGCCCTACAAATTATGGCATGCTGCATGAACAAGTCATTCTCTGTTGTAATCCAAACTAGTTATAACACTAGCTCTGGTCTAGCACTAATGGGAAACGGGTATATGTGACAACCAAGTGTGTTGGAACAGCCCTAGCAATATCACTCTTAACAATGTCTGCACACATTCAGAAAGTCCCTTAGTCTCAACATTTATTTATTTCCACCATTGAGAACCCAATGACCCATTTCACAAAGCCAAATCATCTTCTAGACAAGGTTAAGCATCCCTCATCTTGAAGAAACTGCAGGTTAAAGCAGCTCAATTAAGATCAATTTATTTCAACACAGAGGAAGACGTTCAGTTTTATTTGGTGATTCCAGATGAATCATGACAGAATGACCACTGGAAATTGTGTCAAATGAGCTTCACAAAAGAAGCACAATATTGTATTACAAACAAATTCTGAAAAGGTTATAACCCTAACTTTATTAGTTGATAATAACTTTACCTAATTAGCTAGTAACTAATAGCTTTTGACAGTTAAAGTTATTAAACAAACTTATAACCTGCAGTAATATAGTGTATAGGTGATGTCTATTTGTACATGTCTGTGTATTTAAGTCAATGTGTTGTCCTTGAAGTCTTCAATTGTGACAGATAGCTGAATTATCTGCTCTGCCAGATTGGTGAATAAGTATGAATGAGAAGAACAATTAATCCAGAGAGGTTCAGTACTTTTGCTTCTGCCAGTCTCTGCACAGTGCCAGACCACCAAAGACAGGGTTTAGACCACGGCAGCACACACATACATGGGGTGGCACACCACTAGCTAACCTCAAACCACACAGACTACAAGCTGTAGAACCTCCTACCACTTCAAAATAAAGTCAGCCCAATGTTTGTCTGCAGGATCTTCAGAGGCAAGAATGCTGGTGTGCTAAGATAGAAGCTCAACGTCAGCTTTCTAATCTGCTCTCTGAAATCCATACAGTGGGTAACAAGCATCCAGATTAAATCAGCTGTTCCATTAAAACCAGACCCAAGACTGCTCTTCAGAAGAAATGCACAAGCAAACATCAGTGCATGTTTACATAGTAACAATGTACTAAAAACAGAAAGGTTTTTCCCTTGCCATTTTTTTAAAACATTTTGTGTACAGACATCAGTAAACCATTTCACAGGGGTTAGAGAAAACAACTGAAAATGCTGCAATATTCAAGCCAGGACAGCAGTTGGTGATCTCTCTTTGTGAAGAAACACTACAAACTCAAACATGAAATTAAAGCTGCAAGCAGCGATGAAAGGGACCTCGCACCCGGGCTCACCGCCGCCCGGTGGCCTTAGGATGACAGACAGCAGTGAACAATAATCATTTAAGCTGATATATATTGTGCCCATATGTCCCTCAAAATCAGTGCTGTTTAATGAGTAATCATGACTAATCTCTTACAAAAGAAAAGTTTGTTTACATAATACATGTGTGTAGTGTATATTTAGTATGTATATTTAAATGCACACACATACTTGAACTGTAAAACCAAACAGTCAACATTTTCTCCCAACACAAAAAGAACAAAGCACATGTTTCAAGTGGACGCAAAAAGGTGACAGATGCTGCTGTGCCATGACTATTGCTCAGTGAAGTTGTAGGTGATCTTTAAAAGGTGAGATTTGTTTGTTTACTTTAATATCCCAATTCCTGTGTCTTTAGCATTTATTAGCCTAAATAACCATAACCTAAATAGCCAGGTCGTTACATTTTAGGGTCCTCTTGAAACATGTCCATTGTGTTGAGAGAAAATGCAGGCATTTTCGTAAAATATTTGCGTTGTGAGAAAATGCAGCTTGTTTTAATTGTTTGTTCGCTTTGTATAAAAATGCAGAGCGTTTTTTTCAAAAATGTGTTTGCGTTGTGAGGATTTGGAGCACGTGTGCTGTCAAACGGATTTGCTGGCATTTTTTTTTGTAATTGCATCACGTTAAGCTCTCTCGGCCACCGTATAATAAAGCCATTGAAGCAGACAGATATGAATGAAAATGACTAAACATGCAGTCTCCTCTTGTAAATTTCAGAGAGCATCAACTGATTGGCATAATCAGGACACCCTGCACATACAATGTCACCAATTTCCCTATTAGTTTTTATAGACAAAGACAATAATGGTATTGTTTTAAGCATTTTTCAGAAGTTTGTTTTCAAAATGTAAACAAAAAGTTGTTTGTTTTTAGTTGAAAATTATGTTGTCAACATACATAAATAAGAAACACACACCAAATATTATACCTGTATACAACTCATGTCAAATGTCCATCACTTGTTGTAGTCCTAATTAAAAATATAACATTTCTGTGTTTATGTGTATATTTGACTTTATATGTATAATGTTATTATTTCTAAATAAACTTGTTTGTTTAAAAGTCATAAAAAATGAAACCAAACACATTCACCAAACCAAAAAGCAATATTAAACATTAAAACCAGTTTGGTCTCCTAAAAGTGTGCAGTAATTGATAGCTGGAAATAATCACCTCTCCACTAAAGGTTTCGTCCCCAAAGGTGCGTGGTACACCCATCAAGAGCAGCAGAAGAGAAAACACAAGAGTCCGTCTCCACAGCAACGTGAACGGGTCATCCCACAACACAGCCATCATTCCCACCGGGATCAGTGATGCTGGAGTCTCTTCAAAGTCCAACCACGGAGAGTTCAATCAAACTATAACCAAAAGCACCAACAAGTCCAATGCGCTCAGTTTAAAACCAATGGCATGGCGTGTCCTTTCTGCAGACGCGCGCACGGCTCTTCTGTGCAACAGTCATTCGGTGAGATTTGACTCGTACCACAGAGGTCGTCAAAGAGGTCCGGCGCTCTGGCTGAAGTTTGAGAGTGTGTCCGGTATCATATCCCGCGGGTGCGCCCACTTAATGCCCGTTTCATCCCACTCACGTGGTTCCTATAAAACGAATTACAACTACAACCTACTTCAAAGCAGACGCTGTGCAAACTTACGGCGCAATTTCCTCTTGTAGTTTGAGTCTGTAAACGAAGCATGAATACAGCGCTGTTGCAGCAGTTACTCAAGAGAGATTTGGGTTCTTCGGGCTCGTACAAGAGCGCCCAAATTGTTAGCAGATGACGGAGACACCTGCCTTGGATCACCGCCCTGCTTGTAAAGATTTAATATGATAGTTTCTTCTCGATAAACTCCGCGTTTCTCTCAGTTTTCTTGGACGGTTTCCAGGTGGTGTCCGCCGCGCGCGCGCTGGTGGCTCGTGACGCCGCTCATGTGTGCAGTGACTCGGACTTTGTGCCGGATCCTGCGCGCGTCCCGCTGGAGGAGGAGCACAGCGACACGGACATCAGTACAGTGTCCAGTGCCACCTCCAGTCTGGACAGTTACCAGGACACAAACACATAAATCCATGCATTGCACTAGAGCGCTATAATAAAAAGGTAGTCAGTATCTTGTCACTTCATTAATATTTTTGCTGCCTGTTCAAACTACTTATTTAAAATAAGCCGAGACAACACAGTTCCTGAGATTGTTTTGGGGACAACTTAATTCTTTTAATCCACTTAAATTTGTTAAGTTAACTTATTCAATTTGTGTGAGAACAACATGAATAAATTGTGTTGGGGTAGATTGGGGCTTATAGGGTGGATCGATACTGTTTCTATAAAACAGAATAAAGAATAAATGCTGGATAAACAGTATCACTTTTTTCTAATTACAAAATTAGGCAAAACGCTTTTAAAAATGTTCTAAGATCTATTCTTTGAAAGTGCTAGTATTTAATGGTGTTTATAAATAAGTTTAGAATAGTAGTTTTTTTTTCACTCATGTTAATTTTTTATATAATTTTTGTAGTATTGATAATTTTATCACAAACCTATCATATTTTGTAGCTTCTAAATCACATGAATAACATCAAAACAAGTTGTCAATTAATTTAGTAGGCTACTATGTTTTACTGACGTGAAATTTTTATTTTTCTAAAGCAAAAATTAAGTTTAACAATAGATACTATACAACAGATACATAAACGTATGAAGATTATTAAATACAGGTAAACAAGTCAAACACAAAATAGATAAAAGAAAAATGAATCACATTTTCATTAAAAAAAGGTCTATTACGTTTAAAGAAGACAATTAGACTGCAACCAGACATTCAGACTAAAATCTAAAACTTAGACAGACAAACTCTTTTTATTATATCTCGACTTTTGTAATACATTTAACAAGATTGTATGAAATGAATTAGCCCAATAATGTGACTGAGAAAACCGCTCTATTTCTTGAATGACACTCAGAACTAGATGTTGTAAACTGGTCAATTATCCTTCTAATGTCAAAGATCGCCTCCTGCCGGACTACTGTTTTTTTGCCAGGCAGAAACACGCTTGTGTAGATATATTACCCAGCCGGCACACGACCGACCTTCAACGTTGAAATATGGTTGAAATAAGGTCAGATGTGTTTTGAACGTTGAAATAATGTTGATAGAACGTTTAATGTTGAACGGTTGAAAAACAGCCTGCATATGACAAGGCTTCAACGTTGAAATGTGGTTGAAAATACGTCAGTTGTTGCTTTAATGTTGAAACAATGTTGAATGATAAATGGTTGAAAAAAGTTACAGAAATCCTTGTACAAATCAACGTTGACATTTTTTTTATCATGGTCTGTATGTTGAATTAACGTCATGGCTTCACCCAATATTCAACATGTTTGGTTACCATGGTATCGGAGGACTCGGCGCACGCGGCCACGCGCAGCGCTTCACTTCACTTAATTACGAACACCTGACCTGCAGTGCAGCAGAATTCAGAGGTAAGCGTGTTTTAGATGCTTTAAAGTTTTATTTACCCCCCGATTTTGTTTTACACACATCTTAAATGTGACTTGGTGTAGTGTTTCGAATTTTGAAGCATTTAAAACTTTCCAGTTTGTTTTTAGTCTTGTTTGCGCTCCGGTGACGCAGCTAACCTCGAGGTAATGTCACATGTTTAACGTTAGTCTAAATGAGCGTTTTTATGGCAAATTCAAAGCGATAAACTCCAAACGCAGTTTAAAGTTACTGAGCAACGTTATAAAACAATATCCATTTTATACGCTGTATTATTAGTGTTATTATTACAAAGTGAACTTGTTGTTGTTTTTGCTTTTAGAGATGTAACTTGCACAGCATTGAATGGAAAAGGCTTTGTCCATGTAAGTTTACTTTACCTTTAACTAAGCTATCTGTTAAATCTTCTTAGTGCTTTGGTTAACCAAAAGCATGGTGATATTCTCTTTCTAATATGTTTGTTTATTGATTGTTAGGCTATGTTGTGATATTATATTGTTATATTGATATTATTATTGTGAAATCATGTTGTGATGTTATACTATGTGACAGTATTGGGGAACAAATATGTATTTAGTGAGAAATTAATGCTTAAATTACACTTTGTATAGTAGCAGATAAAAGGTGTAATGGGTTTTAACTTTCTGAGTTTTCTGGAAGGTCCAGTTGAGGGGCATCAAGAACACGCAGATAGCCTACCTGGACAGACTGCAGTTCTGCTACTCCATGCCAAGGCTTTTGTATGGATGTCTTGACTACTACTGTGTTCTCTAAAGGTATTACTGGAGCAAAACAACAACACCTGTTACAGTGAAATTTGTATTAAAAAAAATAGTGATACATGTGTAGCAGGTCCAGTACATGTGATGTCATTGAGAAGTTGTTTTTATTAAATGTCATTAAAACAAATAAATAAACATGCTATTTAAATAAATCTAAATATTAAAAACTTGAGGATTAAGATGACAAATGAAATGCATCATCTGTCTTGCGAAAAGGGTCTACTTAAGAATTCTGGTGTTTTCCAACTGAAAGGGATAGTTCACCCAAGAATGAAAATTTACTCACATTTTACTCCCCAAATGGTTTAAAACCATTATGAGTTTATTTTGTTGAACACAAAAGAGGCTATTCTGAAAAAAAAAAAACTAAAAACCTGTAAACATTGACCTCCATAGTAGAAAAAAATACTATAGAAGTCAATGGTTAAATAGATTTGCAGCTTTCTTCAAAATATCTTCTTTTGTGTTCAACGTGGTCAGTAAATGACGACAGAATACAAATTTTGAACTATCCCTTTAATTCTCTGTCCTACATGCAGACTTTTGCAAAAGTGCTACTCCTTCTAGAGTTTTTCTCAACCATGTCTAAAAAGCTTTAAACAGCTTTTACAGTACATGTAATGGTTTACAACAACTTGTAATTATTAGATGTGTTGAATGTTTCATGATTTTTCACTGCAGCCTTTGTTAAAAAAAAAAAAGCTATTTTTCGAGAATCTGAAATTTGAATTCTGGAAATGCTGGCACCAGTAGTGGCGAAGGGCTTCCTGACGACATCACACCTAATTCTTCACTTCTCTTAGTTAGGAATATTCAGATGGATGAGTCAAAATTATTGAGTGTGGCGATATTATAGGACAAATTTGGATGCAATAAAAAATAAATATTTGAATTTCACTTTGTATAATAGCTGATACCAACTTAGTTGTAACCTCATATTTCATTTATTGCAGGTTTTCTGGAAGCTCCATTTGAGGGCATCAAGGACATACTGATGGCCTAAACCAGTGTCAGCCTAGACAGACAGACATCTATTGCAGTTCTGCTACACAAGACCAAACTCTCTGCTTTTGTATGGATGTCTGACTAGTAAGGTGTTCTCTAAAGGTATAACTGGAGCAAAACAATAGCATCCGTTACAGTGAAATTTGTGTTCATAAAAGATAGTGATATGTGTAACAGGTCCAGTACATTTGTCATAAAGGTTAAATCACAGTAAGTACTGTAAAAATAACTTGTTTGCCTTTGCCACAACAGGTCATGGTGTGTGCATACTGCTCGTAGTAAACACACACGCTGATCTGATGCGGGAGAGATATACGCAAACACATTTGTATTTACTGTTTTGATTTGCCTCACTAAAGTGTTGTTGGAGCTTGGTATGTTCACAGTGGAAATCACTGAAGTCACATGGAACGTTTTGACAATGTGTTTTGTGCCTTATCTTGACAATGACCATCTTGGGACCATTGCTGTCTGTAGAGGATGAGAAGCATTTAATCAAAAATATTTTAGTTTGTGTTCTGAAGATTAACAGGTCTCTGGGATGACACAAGTAATTAATAACAGAACCTATATGAACACTTAATGTGACATGTAATAGTGAAATAGTGGTCCTACATTCACAAATGTGAGCCATTATTATAAGACCCATGTGAACATGCAATTTTTATGATACTAATAATAATAATGGAATAACAAATTGCTTTTACTGTTGTGTTTGTGAGAGAGAATCAAACCATATATTCTACACATTTTCTTGATGATTTACTGAAATATTTGTCTACATGTTCCACTGTCACAGGTGCTCAGTTTTGCTGCAGTAATGCTAAACACAATAGATGTACTTTATACAAAAAAAAAAAAACTACTAAATATTTAGCATGCAGACCTGCAAAGTGAAGGAGTAATGTCAGGATTAGATTATAGCATGAGTTTTCACTATTGTGAAAGTAAAGCCATTCATTCACAATGAATTGGAATAGCAAACCTCATTATTGATTTTGTAGGAAACTCACCTGGTGTTTGAGAAATAAATATGTATTTAAGTGCTAGACTGATATAGATGTTTTAGTGTTTTACACTTGATTCTTTGTCCTCAGTGCCATCTTTTACCTCAAGTGTTTCTCTCAACCTATAAAACCTCAAACAGATGTAATGTATTTCACTTGTGATTCTTAGTTGTGAGTGATGTTTTTTATTTTATTTTTTTACTGCAGCCACTTTAAAAATGGGTATTTTGTAAACTTTGTAAACAGAATTGAAGCGTAGTTTAGGTACTTAGTTTAATTTAGTTAGTATCTGTCTTTCTGAAGACAGTAACACTTTACAATAAGTTTGTATTAGTAAGTGTTAATGTATTTACTAACATGAACAAAGAGCAATGAAGCATCTTTCATATAAAGAAAGTACAGTTCATGTCAGCTCAGTGCATTATGTTAACAAGCACACATTTTGATTTTAATAGCATCGGGACATATTTCAATTAATTAAATGATTAATAAATGCTGTACAAGTATTTGTTCTTTGTTCATGTTAGTAAACATTAACTTTAATTCATGAAACCTAATTAAAAAGTGACTATTTAATTGTATGCCTTTTTTCTGTATTTGAGTGTACAGCATGTATAGTAACCTGCATGGTTTTAATGAACTATGTATGCTGTAAATGTTGCTGTATATTTAGAATAATTGAAATAATGAGGTGTGTATTAAATAAATTGATACACAGACTAAGTTGTGTATTTGTGTCGTGTATTTTTTATTAGTAAAAATTTGTTTGCTATATTTATGGACTTTGCGTTGTATGTAGTTTCTATTTAACCTACGTTGAAATGTATGACGGTGAAACAACGTCACGGTATCAACGTTGATCCAATTTGCAAAATCGAAAGGTAATTCAACCTTCATTCAACGTCTACAAAACGACCACAATTCACCCATGAAGAAGGTAAGAGTGAAACAACGTTGTGATTTCAACGGTGAATCACCGGTGGTGGTCCGACGGTGAAACAACGTCACTATATAAACGTTGATCCAATTTGCAAAATCGAAAGGTAATTCAACGTTGATCCAACCATAGACCTGACGTTGATTCAACGTTGAATCACCGTTGAAATGCCGGCTGGGTAACCACAAAACCGCTATGGAAAACTCATTACATTACAGCTTAAAATTGAAAGTAATATATATATTTATATATATATGTTTATTTTTCCCCCAATTTATGTTTAACGGAGAGGAGGTTTTTTTCAACACATTTCTAAACATAATTGTTTTTATAACTCATTTCTAATTACTGAACTAATTTATCTTTGCCATGATGACAGTAAATAATATTTACTAAATATTTTTCAAGATACTAATATTCAGGCAATTAGGCAAGTTATTGCATAATGATGATTTGTTCTGTAAACAACAGAAAAAAAAATTAAATGTAAAAAATTAGCTTAAGGGGGCTAATAAATTTGACCTGTTTTTAAAAAAATTAAAACTGCTTTTATTCTAGTTAAATTTCTAGAAAATTTCCTTACTCAGTTAAACATCAGTTGGGAAATATTTAAAAGAGAGAAAAAAAATCATATTAATAATAATTAATAATAATAATATTAGTCTGATTATTAATTAATAATTGATTTTAACTATATATTATACATATTATATATATTATATATAAACCCCGCAATAAACCTGTAACAACATTTTCCATTTTAGAGCTGGCGTGACTGATTTCTTGTGAAACATCATACAGAAGTGATTTGCATATGTACCTATGAGATATACAAACATAGATATGTTCACTTGGAAAGGAAGCACAATAAAAAACAAACCTATTTGCAAGATCTTTCAAAGGAAAAATTCCTGGTAAAAAATTCTGTTTAGGTTCTTGATTAAACTTCATACCTGATTTTTCTAAGAGGTGTTCATCTCTGTAAAGCTGGTTTGACATCATCTGAAATGCATAAAGCATTATAAAAATGCAGGGTATTTCTATACATTTAAGAAAGCCTCCTTAAAAAGTCTTTATTAATGACATGTTTACTCCATTTTTAAATATAAGACTGTTGTAAGACATTATGTTTCTAGAAACAGCTGCCAACTGATTGATTGAATGATTGATTGACTGATTGATTGATTGATTAATCGATCGATTGATTTTAACAGAAGCAAAAAAAATTTATGATTTAGATGCATTTTAAGTAAAAAACCCAGATCATTCATGTTTGGAATATGTTGCCAGTTATATTGTGTGTTAAATGCTTTATTCATTTTTTGTAAAAAAAGCAAATTGACATTTAAAAAAAATGAGTAAACCCATTGCTTTTAAAGCGATTCATTGGCAATAATTAAAATTAGTAAATGGACTATCCTTACTAAAAGTGAAGTCAACAGTGGAAGCTATAACGAATAACTCACTTTTTTTTTAAAAGAGTCAACTTGTTGCTTTTAGCCCTAAAATACATTTCTGGAAATCGCAAATTATTTAGCCAGAAGCACATATGGCTGCATTTTATCTTTAAAACAAAGACTACGGGGTGGTATAATGCCGTTCCTTTTGACACTTATCAGCTGACCGTTTACCTTCATATGGACAGCTTTTCTGTTGTTTAGGGCAGTTGACCACGACAACGGGGTTCAAGTCAAGTGAAGAACTGTTCTAGAAAGCAGGTGGGACAAAAGCCAAAAACAGCAAATAAACAAGTAAATAACAGGGTGAGAATCAGGGCGAGGTAAAATCTGAAAAAAATAGTAAAAAAAAAAAAAACAGCTTTTTTTAAGGGCATTTTTTCTGCATTGCTTTTCAAAACTGTCGGCTGGGTTCAGCTAAGTGAGTGAGCAGGTCAATCTGTGCTTTTTAAAACACTATTGGTTGAGTTTAAGGAGACGGGTGAGTCAGTCACACAGTCAGTCAAACAGTCAGTTAACAGCGGCCTCTGGTGGATTTACGTGAGAACAGCTGGTGTGAATGGCACTCACAAGAGAAATTTGAGATCTACAATCAATTTTTTTGGATTCTGTTTTTGTCTTACCTGCTTTCTACAAACCATTCTTCAGTGGACTCGAACCCGTCACCGTTGTCAACTCCTCTCTGCGTCTTAAGTCCACCAGCGTACATGATGAGCTAACTGGACAAACTGGTTGCAGTGGGAAAGTCGTCCTCACGGAGGTAAGCAGTCATTCCAAAAAGGAATGGCATCATACCACCCCGTATCGTTCATTTAAAACATGAAATGCAGCATGAAATACGTACTTAATTTGCGATCTCCAGAAACGTACATAGGACTACGTTTTCAGAATGAGCCTGTGTTAAATCCCCACTCATTTCCTCTTTGCGGCTTTAACAGAAAAGATTCATAGCTATTTATTCACTTGTTTTTTTAACAATAATGGTTTTTACTATAAAACAACTAACATTTTGGACCAGGGGTCTGTTCTTTGTACCTCGCTTAAATGATCTAAAAAGATTTGGCAGATCCTGGATTTTTTAATCTCGATTACTGATCTCTGGCTAATTTGGTTCTTCTGTTGTGAAGGACTGATCTATCGATCCTTGACATCATGATCAGCAATGCAACAATTGGCTGACGGCAAAGCAGCATAATGACATCATCTGATTAATATTCAATTATCCATGTGGGCAAAATTACATAAAAATCACAGTAAATGGTTTGTTAAATATGACATGCAATTCATATAATTATTTTATATTGTAGCTTAATAACTTTCCATCTTTGTTGTTGGCTGCAGGCTTTACACTTTCATGTATCAAGAGTATTTAACAATTTATTTCGTTTTACTTTAGAGCGAATATTCTTTATTATACTCGCCTATTTAAGTTTCTTAATTGGCCTAAGGAATAACTGGCTGTTTAAATTAATTTAGCATCACAAAAAGCAATTTGATATCAGTTAAAATGTCTGCAACTTTAGCGAAGCATCAAACCATCAACATATCAGCTGTCAAAACATGCACAATGTCTAATATTGTGCAAGTCTAATATTATACACAAATTAAAGCTGGTACCTTAAAATAGTATGCATTTGTGTCTAAAAGTCTATATTAATAAATGTTCTCTTTGATACCCTTGGTGAGAATCACTGTTTTTGTACTTTCATTTCAGAGTGCAGATTGCATAAGCTTTATTTATATATATATATATTTTAAGCTTAAACTGAAACTATATATTTTTTTAAAAACTATTTTACAAATTTTCCAAGAGTATATAATTACTACTATAAGAAAATGTCAGAATTCAGTACATACTTTCAGTATTACCTTTGCTTCAAAAGACCCGATCTAATCCTGTTTATATTAAATAAACCTGCTACCTAGCAGGTTTGAGGTACCAGACCTGTTGTTTTGACAACAACACTTGCATAAGTTTTGACGAACGAAACGATACTGGATCATGTCAAATCGTCAAATCAGGCTAACTGAGTAATCCACATACGAAGAACAGACCCCAGATAAATAGTCAGTCCTAATTAATTTATGTAGCCATACAGAAGCAAAAACAAAAATATCCCCATTCTATAATATTAAAAAAAAGGACTTATCTTAAAGGGATAGTTCATATTGAGTCAATATGAAAATTGACTCAGTTTTTACTAACTAGCGGTTTCTATTATGAGAACGCAAAAGAA
Source organism: Danio rerio (assembly GCF_052040795.2). NCBI lineage: Eukaryota > Metazoa > Chordata > Actinopteri > Cypriniformes > Danionidae > Danio > Danio rerio. The sequence goes on from NC_141027.1 coordinate 71,097,297, forward strand.
GATATTATGATGATGGAAATTGAAAACCAGTAACCACAGACTTCCTTAGTAGCATAAACAAATGCTCTGGAGGTGAACCGGTTTGAAACATTTTACTAAATACTTTTGTGTGTGTGTGTGTGTGTGTGTGTGTGTGTGTGTGTTCAAGAGAAAAAGTTAAGCTCAAACAAGTTTTTGATGAGTAAAGAGTGAGTAAATGATGACAGAATATTCAGTTCTGTCTCAACTATCCCTTTAACTGAAACCATGTAGTTTGCTTTTAACAGCTGAACTGTTGAAAATCAGCAAACGTCAATCTGTCTTTGCATTCTTGAGGTTCTTCCACTTGTCATTACCGAGGCGTCTGTCTTGTGCTTGTTTCTACTTCTAAAAAGCTTTAGTCTATTTGAACAGTCTTGTGTATTAAAGGTTTCGGGTGAGCGTCAGAGATAAGAGCAGAACTGAGAGTGTGCTGAGAGCTGCAGATTGTATACAGCTGTCAATTTAGAGTGCTTTCTGACATCTGTCAACACAAACAAATTAAAGCCCCTTTCCATTCCCTTTATTCAAACACACACTGAAATGAGTAAGAAAAGCAGTTGAGACGATCTAGAGCTGATCAGTACACGTTCTAGACACACAAACAGGACATAAGACCAAGCCAGTGTCATTGGAAATGCATGTGTCAGCCTACATTTTTGAGAAACAGTGTTGCTTACTGATATAATGTGTCAAAAACAGTCAAAACAGAAGAAGATGCACATTTTCAAATACCACCTTTATATTTTATGTACTAAAAACCATACACTCTCAGAAAATAAAGATATGAAAGGTGTCACTGGGAATGTACCTTTCCAAAAGGTGCACCTTTGTACCTAAAAGGCACACTTTTGTACTTAAAAAGTCCACACCTTAAAAAGGTACTTTATAAGTACTAATATGCAGGGATGGGCAGTATTTATGATACGTGTATTTTTAAGTACTGATTTTAAATAAAAAATAGTATTTTATCATTTGTATTTAATAGGGTTCATGAAAATGGGTTAATATTTTGTATTAAAATACTTTAGTTCATACAAGTCTACATTATATGATGACATCATAGAAATGTGGCCTCTGATTGGTGCTGTCTCTGTTATTTTCCTAAGCTTGAGATAAGAACAGAAATCTGATTTATTTCTAAGAAGGTGATCAATGATTGGAGTAAGGATGGAAATTATGTTTAAAGAAAGTAACAGAGAATGCAGAGGAACTTTAAAAATATAAAACACCTAAATATGGTGTACTGGTGTTTACACTGATGATACCCACAATACTTTATTGGCTGTTTCAAATGTCAATATTCTGTAGGTGCACTCTATAGTTAACGAAGATGAAAAATGTCTGCCAAAGTGTCATAATATATGAAACACAAACACTTAATAATCTTCCAGTCTATACAGACAGGTCAACAACTCCAGACACCCTTTACATGGCAGCAGCAGCACTTGATGGCAATTTTACTGGCCACACATTAGGTGGAAACATAATCAGCATATATAGTTCTATGTTCACGTTATCTGCATTAAATAGTTTAAATGATTTAAACCGTAGGACATCAACTTCAAGACAGCACTTTTTATAGAAAAATAAAAAGACAAAATGTATTCTACATATAAAGAGTGCCATGTGAAATTTTGATCTTAAATTAGCATTTTTCTCAAGTTGTGTGTAGTTTCTGTAATTTTACTCTTAGTGCGAAGAATAAGCTATTTTCAATGCATTTAAAGTGTAATAACTGAACATAAACATAGGATTCTGAGAAATATGCACATTTTAGAGGAAAATGGAAAATTCCAGATGGCACTAGAGGTTTTTTGCTATATATATATATATATATATATATATATATATATATATATATATATATATATATATATATATATATATATATATATATATATATATATATATATATATACATACAGTTGAAGTCAGAATTATTAGCCCCCCTTTGAATTTTGTTTTCTTTTTTAAATATTTCACAAATGATATTTAACAGAGCAAGGAAATTGTCACAGTATGTCTGATAATATTTTTAATATTAAAATTATATATAATTATTATATATAATATTAATTGAAAAAAAATATTTATTGAGATAATATTTGTTAAAAAAAATCTTCTCTCAATTAAACAGAAATTAGGGTAAAAAATAAACAGGGGGATACACAGAACTTTCAAAACTTCCTCCTATATTAAATGAAGTGGCAGAGAATTGTTGTTGCTATCAAACATTGTTTACTTCACTAAGTCAATTAAATGGTGAAGGGAATGATCCAATAGGCCTATTAATGGAAGGTTAGACTGTTTGAAAAGATAGCACCTCACCTTTATTTCTGAGAGAGTACACTCAAAAAATAATTTTGTCTGCTTGGACTTCAAACTATTTCTTGAAAATTAGCTGAATAAACCAACTCGTCAGGGTTTTTCGGACAACTCAAGTTTTTATATTTAATTCACTTACATTTGTAAAAACAATTAAGTCAACTTAATCGATTTGTGTTGGGAAAACATTTATTCATTTATTTATTTTTGAAATTGTGTGGAACCCAGCATTTTCTTACAGCGTAGGCTACTATATTATTATCTGAATGTAGTTAATTATACAAGCTGCTGTATTATAGCTGGAAATCAGATTGCTACATTTTCTAAATGCATTCGAAACATTTTGTTAAATGTTTTCTTGTCTTTGTTTTGATGTTCATTGCTGTACCAAAGTTTTCAAACTAAGTTAAATGACAGTCTGTCATTTCCTTCAATGATCTCATTTATTCAAATCAAGGCTTTCAGCATTTCAAGAAATGCAATTCAATTCACCATGGCAGGATATTGCATGGCACCTTTTTGTGAGCGTGATATTTCATTTCAAACATTTCATTTACGATGGTATAGTAATAAACTGTTCATTTTTATAAGCATATTATTTAATTTCATAACATTTACTTTTAAAATACTTAGGTTAATTCCAATGTAACTAATTTATTTAAATTCCTAAAATTAAACCGTGGACATTTGTAATCAAGTAAAATAACCCAAGCTAAAATGAGCACAGTATGATCAGGAAGTGGCAGTGAGCTGAAGTAAATCAAGAAGAAATAACATTGAATTGTAGAAAATCGTGGTCATATCACATACACTGTAAAATGTATGAATTACATGTAGTTCCAGTACAGCAACCCTTTTAGTGTTGTCTATTTTCCTCCTTTATTTTACATATGTACTGTATATATGTTAATCATATGCGAGTGATGACAAGGCTCGTCTTTGTGACCTGTCATTTAAGAGCTCCGATCGCATGACAGAAGCCACAAAATTTGAGTCCGGCTGTTCTTTTCTCACTCTGTGAATTGCAAAGTTTCCACAGAGCTCTCACTACATCAGCATACATAACTAGACAATCATTAAGGTAAGAAAAGACATTATAAATGCATTTAAACAGAAATACAGAGAAATAAGCATAAATATTAGTCCTATTTTTATGGATGAGAAGATCTGACTAACTTTGCACTTAATAAATCATGATTTAGTATTTATTAATAGTAAGGTTGTTGCTGTAGTGGTTAAATGCACTGAGAAAAAAAATTATTAATTGTATTTGCTAAGTCGGATTATTCCGCTGTGGTGAGCCCTGATGAATAAAGGGACTAAGCCGAAGAAAAATTAATGTATTTACTAAATTATTTTAAGGTAAGTGGTTGCGAACAATTTGCATGGGCTGAATTTAAGCTAAAAAATTAATGTTGCAATGTTTAACTTAATTTGTTTCTTTAAATTCAGACCATACAAATTGTTTTCAACCATTTACCTAAAGTGTAGGCATGGGACAGAATTAAGTGATGTCGAAAAAAATATTAATATGTGCATTTTAATATCCTAATTCACCATCAAATATGTAAATAAATAAGCTACTAGTCAAAAGTGAGATCCGCTGTAAATGTTTAGCAGCTTTTGTATTATGTAGATCACTATATGTTTTACTTCAACATCAGTCTTTTCATTTCATTTACTTCAGAAGTATCATTGCAAAAGTTATGAAAAATATGAAAATTCTTCTTCTTCTGATCATGATATATGAAGTGGATGGACAAACCCTCCCAACAAGCCAATACCAAAACCCCAAGACAAAAACAGAAAGTAAGTTCCAGAAATCACACTTGTACTTTAGTTCTCAATACTGCTTTTTTGTATAATCATAAGGAAATGTATTTACACTAAGTCAGCATGATCATGGTTCATGTAAAACAAACCATAATAAGAAATGTAAATGTATTTGGTCTTTTATTCTTATCAAGGCTGTGTTTATTTGATTTGAAATACAATACAACAGTAAAGCAATCTTTTATTAGAATTTAAAATAAATGTTTAGTATTTTAGGGCGATGCAGTGGCGCAGTAGGTAGTGCTGTCGCCTCACAGCAAGAAACTTGCTGGGTCGCTGGTTCGATCCTCAGCTCAGTTGGCGTTTCTGTGTGGAGTTTGTTTGTTCTCCCTGCATTTGCGTGGGTTTCCTCCGGGTGCTCCGGTTTCCCCCACTGTCCAAAGACATGTGGTACAGGTGAACTGGGTAGGCTAAATTGTCCGTAGTGTGTGAATGTGTGTGTGGATGTTTCCCAGAGATGGGTTGTGGCTGGAAGGGCATCCGCTGCGTAAAAAAAAAAATGTGTTGGATAAGTTGGCGGTTCATTCCGCTGTGGCAACCCCGGATTAATAAAGGGACAAAGCCGACAAGAAAATGAAAAAATGATAACTAATATTTTAATACATTTTAAAATGCAATTATAAATTACTTCAGCAGCCATTTCTCTGGTCCTTAATGATCCTTCAGAAATAATTTTATTTTAATATGACCTTCTACATTGCAAAAAAAAAAAAAAAAAAGATTAAAATGAAAAATATATGTATTTTCTGTTTGTTTTAAAGTGAATTAAAAACATTAGGGCTAATCATACACACGGCATAGGATGTGTTTGGCATAGTTTGTTGCTATTTTCAGACCAGCACAAGCCTAATTTTCATGTTTTGCACCACGTTGTTTAAATAGCAAATCCATTTGCGCCACTTTGTGGACTCATGTGTGTTCTGGTCTAAAAAGGAGGTGTGTTAAATCGCATTGTTGGCGCGTTGCTATTTTGAGAAACTGAAATAGATTGTGACATTGATGAACTAAAAGCTGGTCTGAAGTCCAGCGCAGAGCGCGTTAGTTATGCGCCTATGTGGGTCCAAACGCTTACACGTTGCTTAATACACAAAGGATGTACAGCAATACACAAATATCTTTAAATATAAAAACATAAAGGATTAAAATGTTACAAAAATTATTATTTTATACATAAATATAAAAACCACTACATTCATGCCTTTTTCATCTCGAGGGGCTTTTTTCAGGTTATTCATGACAATTTGCATTTAACTAATTTTATTATTATAGCAGTATTATTTATTATACGCATATTTATTTATTAATAATTCATTTTCTTTTCGTCTAGCCCCTTTATTAAGGGGCCTTATATCAGGGGTCGCCACAACGGAATGAACCACCAACTTATCCAGCATGTATTTTACTCAGTGGATGCCCTTCCTACAACCCATCACTGGGAAACATTCCAACACACTCATTCACTACGGACAATTTAGCTTACTCAGTTTGCCTATACCACATGTTTTTTGGACTTGAGGGGGATAACGGAGCATCTGGAAGAAACCCACACAAACATGGGAGAACATGCAAAGTCCACACAGAAATGCCAACTGACCCAGCCGAGGCTCGAAACAGTGATCTCTTGTGATTGTGCTACCCACTGCACCATCATGCTGCCCATGCATATTTATATTTGTTTCAATAAAAACTTAGATTTGTCAAAATCTAAAAACTTAGTTAGATTTTGTAGATTTGTGATTTTCTCCGCTTACAAAGTCCACTATGTAAATACAGAGCTCCAAATGAACCGTTTTGCTTGGTAGCTTTGGTGCTCCTAACCTTAAAAAAGTAGTCGCACCAGCCAAAATTTTGTCGCACCCACTTATGAGCACAGTTACTAGAAGTTCTATATTAACAGATTTATTCCATTTGAAATCAACACTAATCAAAACTTACAAACAAAATCAGCATGCGCCCACCGGCCCTGTTGCTCACACTGCTTGACTTGAATGAGATGAACAAAGTTAACAATAATAACTGTGCTGTTCTCACAGGTGGGGTCTGATATTGCACAGATATCCACATATAACTTATTATTTGCACACGTCATCTAAATAGCAATAACAGTCTTTTTATGAGTTGCAATATTAGTTTAATTTTAATGAATGCAAGCCCTTTTGTGAAGGTGTACGCGGTGAAAAATTTTACGTATAGCTGCCACTTGGATGGCTGACAGCATCCTGACGATTGAATGAAGGATTAAACAGAACCTTTCACGTAGGACTTAATTTGTGCCGGAACAAGCTGAATCTGGATCTGGCACCTCTGAAATCTGGCACCTCTTTTTATAGATCCTCCTCCTTACACACCCCCCCGCACCGCTCTTCTGCTCTTCATTTTCTTCCACAACTCTCCAACCCTCTTCACTTTCGTCTATGACACCAAAACAGTCGCGGTTTCAATCCTTGAACCATGGTGCAATGCAACTGACTCTTAAAGGGAACGACAGATGAGACTCTGATTGGTTTAATGCACATTGAGCTCAAAACACACCCATAACTCATTAAGAGAATAAGCACAACCCTGTTAAATCATGTGCCAGGGCGCAAACTGTATTTTTCCATCCTTAAATAGCAAAAGTGGATTCAGACATGCCCTTAATGCTTTTGCATAGACTTTGCTTTTAGATCATTAAAATAGAGCCTTAAGAGTTAATCCATAAGTCTATGGGAAAAAAGTCAAAGTTTTTCTTCTGATGACATTATTAGAGACCGAGCACCAGAACGGTGCATAGGCCTTATTGGAATTGCTCTATTTCTTATTATTATTCTTTTCCATAATGAATCACGATTTTGAGGGTCTAAACATGCCCAAAAACTCACAAAACTCTGCCCCAGAAGTGGCGAAATTTTTGTTTGTAGGTTTCAAAAGTGGGTGTGGCAAATTGATTCGACAGCACCCCCTATGCACCTTTGACGTACTGGCTCCCAAGCTTTGATTCACGCACATGCATGAAAATTGCCACACACTTCAAACATGCCAAACCTGCAAAAAAGTCTCTTGGAGCAAAATCTAAAGCCCAACAGGAAGTCAGATATTTTTCATTTTTCCTCCAAAAAAGTGGCATTTTTGCCATTTCCAGGGGCTGTATTTTAATGAACTCCTCCTTGGGATCTAACCGGATCAACATAAAAATTGGGTTTTGTCATCTAATTGTCTTGGCGATGTTAAATAGCAAAGATCTAGATTTTTCATGAAAGGGCGTGTCCGTAGCGGCCTCACAAACTTTGACAATTCGCCACAAAACAGGAAGTTGTTATAACTCAGGCATGCATTATCTGATCTGCCTCAAAATCCACATTTAAGTCCTGACCTTAACATGTTTACATGTTAATATCCAGTTACAGTTATAGCACCACCTGCTGGCAACAGGAAATTACTTATAACTCAACTACTAACGTTCGAGGTAAAAGAAGTAACCCTTCGTTCCCCGAGGAGGGGAACGGAAGTGCTATAAGTGGATTTGATCTTGAAAATCCACGTATGGGAGGTTTCGGATCAGAAGCCGCTTGTCTGAAGAGTATTGAACGGGCCAATGAATGAAATGAATTGGCAGCGTAAGCTTGCACAGGTGTGCTGCATTGCCAATTATCCCAGCAAATAAGCAGACTTGGAGCGAGCAAGTGCCATCCTTTTAAGCTGAAGAGACTTTCAAACAAATAAGGAACAGGCATTATGGCAACGGAGTTTGCACTTCCGTTCCCCTCCTTGGGGAACGAAGGGTTACTTCTGTAACTTTGAACGTTCCCCTTCGGTTGGGGAACTCCAGTGCTATAAGTGGATTTGATCTTTGTGAAAATCCACGTATGGGAGAGCGCCATGGAAAGCGCCATAATGACTGCACCTTACCAACGCCCCCGATGAGGGGATAGTCAAGCAAGCGTGACGCACCCACATCATGGGAGGCGCGGTCCTCCAACGTGTCCCTGGCCCTAATTTATCCTACTTCAACAGAAGTCTTACAGATTTAGATATATTAGATATATATTTTTGGGAAGTCGTGAGCATCTAGATGATTCTAGGAAAATACGACAGTACGTTGGGAAGCATGCAATCCCGATAGGGAGGACGCTGTGGAGGCCATCCGTTACCCAAGGGGGGATAGATGGCAGAATTTACATATGGACTAGCCCTAAAAAGGGAGAGTACGCATAGCAAAAAAGTGGTTAGCGGAGAGGGAAGACACGGGTCCACCCAGGGGGGGGACTTAACCGTGGCGGAATAAGCATATGGGATCGCCTAGTGGGGATCACGCATAGCAGGCACCTATACCCAAAACGCGGGCTTACCAGCGGGCAGACCTAAAACGTAGTGGGCCAGCGAGTGACTCCTCCGCTGAGTCAGTGCTGGGGGCCACTGAGGAATCTGCAGGGCTCACCTGACGGGGAACTTTACTGACAGATAAAAAGGCACACGTATCTCCGTGTTAGGGAGAATGGCGCAGCAAGCGTGTCTCAACACCCTACCGAGTTGTTTCCTCAATCACCAAAGGGTTACCTAATACCCTTGAGGAAACCGGCTCCACTCGCAGACTGTAAAACCTTGCAAATGTGTTGGGTGTCGCCCAGCCCGCAGCTCTACAGATGTCTGTTAGAGAGGCGCCGCGTGCACGTGCCCAAGAGGATGCAACGCTCCGAGTGGAGTGTGCACATACTCCCGGGGGACACGGCTGACCTCGACTCGAATAAGCGAGTGAAATGGCATCCACAATCCAGTGGGATAATTTTTGTTTCGATACGGCACTTCCCTGCTGCCGACCGCCATAACAGACAAAGAGCTGCTCAGATGATCTAAATTTCTGAGTACGGTCCACATAAATGCGCAGAGCGCAAACTGGACAAAGTAAAGAAAGGGCTGGGTCTGCCTCCTCCGGGGGCAGCGCTTGCAGGTTCACTACCTGATCTCTGAAGGGGGTGGTAGGAACCTTGGGCACATAACCTGGGCGGGGTCTCAGGATGACGTGAGAGTAATCCGGCCCGAATTCCAGGCACGAGTCACTGACCGAAAATGCCTCCAGGTCCCCGACCCTCTTGATGGAGGCCAACGCGACCAGCAGAGCTGTCTTCAGGGACAGAAATCTTAGAGATGGCGGCCACGTGAACCTTGGGAGTGGAGGGCGACAGCCTGCTGTCCAACTTCTCTTAAAGGAAAGACAGCACAACACTGATCTGGCAGTTTTGGGGGTCTTCTCTGCGAGAGATGCACCATTCAGTGAATAGACTCCACTTCAGGGCGTAGGCGCGCCTCGTGGAGTGGGCTCTAGCCTGAGTGATGGTATTAACCACCGCAGTCGGTAGGTTACCTAAGTCTTCCTCACGTCTAAGGACCACACGTGGAGGTTCCAAAGATCGGGGCGAGGGTGCCAGATGGTGCCCTGTCCCTGAGAGAGTAGGTCCTGTACTCTCTCAGGGGAGGATCCGCCAGGGGAGAGCCGTCGCGAGGAGTGAGAGCTCTGATATCCAGGTCCGGTTGGGCCAAAGTGGCGCAACTAGCAGAACCTGTTCCTCGTCCTCCCTGACCTCGCACAGTAACTGCGCGAGCAGGCTCACTGGGGGAAACGCATACTTGCGAATGCCCCGAGGCCAGCTGTGGGCCAGTACATCCATGCCGAGAGAGCCCTCGGTCAGGGAAAAAAACAACTGGCAATGAGCGTTCTCGGGGGAAGCAAACAGATCGATCTGGGCCTCCCAGAATCGCGCCCATATCAGCTGAACAGTCTCGGGGTGGAGTCTCCATTCTCCAGGGCGTAACAGCTGTCGTGAGAGCGCATCGGCTGCACGATTGAGCGTGCCTGGAACGTGAATGGCGTGCAGCGATTTCAGCCGCGGGTGACTCCAGAGGAGCAGACGGCGGGCGAGCTGAGACATGCGGCGAGAGCGCATACCCCTCATGGGGTTGATATACGCCGCCGCTGCCGTACTGTCCGTCCTGACCAGCACGTGTTGCCGCTCCAGCACCGGTAAAAAGTGGTGGAGAGCGAGGAACACTGCCAACAGCTCTATGCGATTGATATGCCAATGCAACTGGGCACCTTTCACGGCTACACAGCGCAGTAACAGAGACCCGGTGTGTGCCCGCATGCCATGTGCGTCTTGGGACCCGATCGTGAAGCCAGTGCTGAAGTGGTCTCATATGGAGCAATCTGAGCGGCGTGACGGCGGCTGCGGATGCCATATGTCCCAGGAGCCTCTGAAAGAACTTCAGTGGGACCACTAGTTTGCTGTCGAGCTCTCTCAGACAGTTCAGCAACAGGCAAGCGCATTCCTCGGAGAGGTGCGCTACCATGGTGATCGACCCGAGAAAAGAGATCCTATGCACGGGGGCAAGTTTGCTCTTTTCTCGGTTGACCTGAAGCCCCAGTAGGCGGAGATGCCGAAGCACCTTGTCCCTGTGCATAATCAATTTCTCCCGCGAGTGGGCTAAAATCAGCCAGTCGTCGAGATAATTGAGTACGCGGATGCCCGCAAGCCGAAGGGGCGCTAGGGCACCCTCCGCGAGTTTGGTGAAGACCCGCAGAGACAGAGAGAACCCGAAGGGGAGGACCTTGTACTGCCACGCTCGACCCTCGAACGCAAACCGCAGAAATTGGTGGTGGCGTGGAAGAATGGAGACATGGAAATACCCGTCCTTCAGGTCTATGGCTGCAAACCAATCCCGAGGACGAACGCATTGGAAAATGCGCCTCTGCATGAGCATTCTGAACGGCAGCTTGTGCAGACAGCGGTTCAAAACGCGCAGATCTAGGATTGGTCATGACCCACCGCTCTTTTTGGGTACGATGAAGTATGGGCTGTAAAACCCACTCTCCATCTCGGCTGGAGGAACTGGCTCGATTAAACCCTTCACCTGGAGGGCAGCAATCTCCTCTCGCAAGACAGGGGCAGACAGGGGGTTGACCCTGGTGAAATACACGCCAGTGAACTTGGGGGGCCGTTTCGCAAACTGAATCGCGTAACCGAGTCTGATTGTGCGTATGAGCCACCGCGAGGGGCTGGCCCGCACTAACCAGGCAGGCAGAGCCCTCGCTAATGGAGTCATCGCTACAATCGCTGACGTACCAGCGGTGGGGCAGTGCGGAGTGGGTGTGCTGATCCGGGAAGCACGAGGGTCCCCCGGAAGAGCTGGAGGAGAGCGATTCGCTCTGGCTCCGCACCCTGACTCCGGAGAGGGGGCTGGAGGGCTGAGGAAAGGAAGACCGTCCCCCCAGCGCTCGTGAGCCACTGGCGAAGCACGTAGAATCTGCGAGCCGGATGTCACATCCGGGGAAGGGGAAAAGTGCTCTTTCATTGATGTTTTGGTGGCACTGAAAAGTACCGTTGTAATCGGGGCCCCTCCCTTCGGCGGGGAAAGAGCAAGTTTCCTCTTCTCCGGATGGCCTGTCTCAGGGACGCTTCGCGGTCCGTTTACCGGACTTAACGACACCCTGGGGACAAGGGGCTGCCTGCTTTTGAGGTGTATGCCGCGCCCGCTTGGCCGGAGGCGCAAGCCGATAGCTCTTTTACCGCCTTGAATTCCTGGGTGAATTCACCAACGGTATCGCCGAACAGGCCAGCCTGGGATATGGGCGAGTCAAGAAAGCGAACTTTGTCAACATCGCGCATATCGGCCAGGTTTAGCCAGAGGTGGCGTTCATGAACCACAAGTGTGGACATCGTCCTCCCCAGCGCAAACGCGGCAGACTTAGTAGTCCGAAGAGCATAGTCAGTCGCGGTGCGCAGCTCATGTAGTAAGCCTGGGTCAGACCCGCCCTCGTGCAGCTCGGCCAGCGCCTGCGCTTGGTAGCGTTGGTAGGTGGCCATCACGTGCAAAGCAGAAGCAGCCTGGCCCGCAGCCTTATAAGCTCTAGCTCCGAGGGAGGCAGACAACCTACAGGCTTTGGACGGGAGGCGGGGCAAACCCCGGCACGTAGAGGCGCCACGCGGACAAAGATTGACCGTGATAGCGCGCTCCACTGACGGGATCGCCTCATACCCCCTGGCAGCTCCACCGTCGAGGGTGGTGAGGGCGGAGGGACACGCAGCACGGGCAGAGAAAGGTGCCCTCCAAGACTGCGTGAGCCTACAGTGCACTTCCGGGAAGAAGGGGACGAGAGGTTTCAAAGGTCGGTCCGGCCACGGAGCTGGGGGATGAACCAGCTCCAACCCCACGGCCGAAACAGCCCGAGAAAGCACGGCTAACATGTCCGCTTCAGGATCCGATTTGACATCGCTCTCCTGCCCGGAGGGGGCGAGCGGGTCCGGATCTTCGTCAGACAGTGAAAGCCCACCTTCCGATGCCGCGGAGGACATCTGATCTCCGGTGTCAGCGAGCGTGAGAGCTACCATCTGGTTAGACGCATCACTCTCACTGCCAGAAGCTTGGATGGAGCACTGTGAGAAGCGAGAGATCCGCGAGCCCTTGGGCGGTGGATTATCTCCCACTGGAACCCTCAGATCTGCCCGAGCGCCCGCTGCTTTTTTAGAACAGGAGGCAACTGGGGTGGCTCGCTCTCTTACGAAAGTTAGCCGCGATCTTAGCTGTGCAACGGTCATGGCATCGCAATGACGACATGAACCGCCCGCGAGCACCGCATTAACATGCTGGACCCCCAAACATGCAATGCAGTGATTGTGTCCATCATCCGGAGCCAGGAAACCCCCGCATCTAGAAGCGCACAGTCGGAGCGCCATCCTGAAAAGGACGTGCTGCACGACTGTGTTGCTCTTTTAGGAAAGCTTAGCAACAATACACACCGCTCTGGAGGACCGGACCCAAAGAACCGCAGGCAAGGGAGAAACCCAGCTCGACCGTCTGCCGCCGCGAAAACCCACTCTGGACCGGGAGACACTCGTTCGCTCTGAAGTGCTGAATTAGCAAGAGGAACCCTCATCGACTCACTCAGAAAGGATCTGAAGCGAAAAGAATGGCGTTTGCTCGCTCCAGGTGTGCTTATATGCTGGGATAATTGGCAATGCAGCACACCTGTGCAAGCTTACGCTGCCAATTCATTTCATTCATTGGCCCATTCAATACTCTTCAGACAAGCGGCTTCTGATCCGAAACCTCCCATACGTGGATTTTCACAAAGATCAAATCCACTTATAGCACTGGAGTTCCCCAACCGAAGGGGAGCTAAGCCAAACAATGTCTTATCTGCCTGAAAATGCACATGTTCAATGAGATTCCACTCCTGAAGACATCTACATGCCAATATTGAGTCACAGTCATATTTCCACCTGCTGACAGAAGGAAGTTTGGCTTATAATTCAGCCACACAATCTCTGACCTGCCTGAAAATGTACAGGTTCGATAAGATTCCTCACTTGAAGACATCTACTTGCTAATATTAAGTCACAGTCATAACGCCACCTGCTGACAGGAAGAAGTTTGGCAAAAATCTGTGATTATATGTGTGTGTTTGTGTGTGTGCGTGTGTGTGTGTGTGTGTGTGTGTGTGTGTGTATCAGCTTAAATTAATGTTGTTCGCTGTTCTCTGTCAACAGCCCAGGTGCGAGGTCCCTTTCATCGCTGCTTGCAGCTTTAATTTTCATTGCTTTTGTCATTTTTTCTCATAGGTGATAAAAACAATGTTAATAATATGATGAAGAAACCTGAACATGATAATTTAGAAGATTGTAAAACAATGCACAGGTAAACGCTGTATTTTTTCAATACAAGCTCATTGCACCACCGTATACATTCCCCGTCAAAAAATGCACCCCCGTATACATTTCTGAAGAGCAAAAATTATGTAGCCAGAGCTACGTATGGCTGCACTTCATCTTTAAAACGAAAGATATGGGGCGGTATGACGCCGCTGCCGGCTTGTTTCTTTTCGCGCTTACTAGCTGGCCATTTAGCTCCATACGGCCAGCTTTTCCGCTGTTACCAGTTTTCCCAGTGGTTCGCCATGTACATTGTTGAACTTGAGATGCAAAGAGGAGTTAAATGCGACAACAGGGTTCAAGTCCAGTGAAGAACTGTTCCAGAAAGCAGGTAAAACAAAAGGCAAAAGATTAAATATACAAGAAAATAACAGGGTTTTTTTTTCTGGATTGCTTTTGAAAACAATGTTGATTGGCTTTAGGGAAGAGGGTGGTTGGGGGTAACGGTCGGTCAGTCCATCAGTCAGTCAGTTGATAGTGGCCTCTGGTGGATTTATGCGGGAACAGCAGGCACGAATAGCATTCATGAGAAAAATCTGAGATCTAAAAAAGCTTAAACAGCAGCCTCTCGTGGAGTCACAAAAACAAAAACTGCAAAAAAGCTTAGCTCCTAGCACATATTTAGTGCTGTCCAGAAATGTATACAGGGTACCTGGGTTGATTTTTTTTAGATGTTAAGATTTTAAATAAAATCCTAAATAAAGATCTTAAACTTTTATTGATTGAGTTTTTCTTTTCTTTTCTTTTTTTCAATGATCTCTTTATGCAGACAGGATAAATGCTTCTTGAACACCATTTTAAATTTGACAGATAAATCACAGAATTACAGTTCCATAGACTTCGTAATGGGAGTCTTAATAATGGATTGGACACACAAACCTGTCTGGATCTCCGCTCCAAATGTAAGACTTTTTTCCCCAAGGGTTCAAAACACTGATGATATCATTTTACAAAGACTTTAAGTGACACCTAATGCCTAGTTCAGACTGCATGATTTTAGCCCAGATTATGACTCATTAACAGGTTTTGAGAAATCACAGACTAATGCCTGAAATCACAGGAAAATTTGTGCTTGTTCACGCGAGTAACAATTACACTCTGTGAACTATCAAAGACACGATCTGAGAGAATCGCTGATGAGTCACTGACACCTGTGAGATATTTGGCATGCTAAATATCTGAAGCTGTCGGTGATTCAAAATCATGCCATGTGAAATGTGTTCTGACTGAAAATATCATCGGCGATTACATGCAGGGTATCTGCAGGTCAACAGGGAGGAGTTTAAAGTGCTTCTTTTCAGTCTAATTAGACCCAAAAAAAATGGAGGAAATAAGGCTTCTTTCTCATTGTTAGTAATAACAAAAGATATACTATGTGACCTCATGTTGTTTCATGCGTGTTTGGTTGTAAGACGTAGTTTGCAAACCGAGATATAGTCATGCAGTGTGACAAGTCGTGCAGTCTGAACTTAGCATAAGACTACTGTATATAACAGGTTGCAGTTTTTCACACAGTTTAAAAAAGTGTATATGATAATGTGGATATTAAACTAAAAACTAATTCATAAACATCGTTCAAAATATGAAGGGCTTTTAGTTGCAATGGGCATTCTGTGCAAATTAACACAAACTAGGGATGGGCAATACCATATATTTTCTTTTAGATGCGATACCAAGTATTTCAAGTATCATCGATATCGATGTCTTCTGGAGACTTGCCAACAGATACATTAGCCAGTCAGAAACTGTGCAATCACAGAGACTGCGAATATGCAAACAAAAATGTTAACCCAGTGTTTAAGAATATACAGTTTGAAATGTCTGTTGATGAATACCCAGAATTATTCACTAACCAAAGATATCCAGGGTTTAGTATGTTAACAATTTCATGTGTGAAACTCCCCTGGGTGAGTATGTTTAAAAGAAGCACTTGAATAATGAATTACCAAAATTATTACATATGTTTCTTTTCATTTCAAGGTGCCCGGTCAAACTGAACCGATACAAATTATGCTTCCAGCAGAGATTTTCCAAAATGTCTCTCAGGCCGAGATGAAAGTTGGAGTAGTTACCTACATGTCTGATCAGCAGTTTAACGTAAGATTTTTTGGTTTGTTATTCTCGCTATTTCATCTCTAAAACTTGATTTCAACCACAATAACCTGTGTTGTCTGTGTATTCACAGCCAAAAAATGTTTCTATAATGTCCAAAATCATAAGGATTGAAGTTAATGGGCGTGTCATTGCGAATCTGACCAATCCTCTTAAAATATATTTCCCAGTGAATAATTACACGAACCAATCAAACGTAAGCATTCGATTTCCAAACGTTCTCAAAATATCTCCTCCTAAAAATGTAACATTTTAATTGTGTTTTTATATTGATTTTGTAGTTGCAATATGTATATTCCTGTCAATATTTTGATGAAACAGGTGAAACAGGTAGGTGGAAACTAAAGGTAGAGTTCATTCAGAAATTATAATCCCTCATCATTTTTGTACTAAAGTGAATTTATTTGTCATACGTAGGAAACGACACATGGAGAACAGATGGCTGTAACACCACTCAGCTCAGTGATGAAATTGTGGAGTGCTCCTGTGACCACATGACCCCTTTCGCAGTGCTTCTAGTGAGTATTGAGGCATTCTTCTTGGCCAGAGATGGGCAATTTCAGTGATAGAGGGCCACCATTCTGTGTTTAGCACTAACCCTAATCAAACATACCTGCTGGTAGATTTCTAGTGATCTTGAAGATATTAGCGAGGCTCACATCCTAACAATTTAACATCCTAATATTTTCAAAGTTGTTTTCATCAAGTTGTTAGAGCAACTGACTGCAGTACTGGTAAGCTATTAACCAACTGTAAACCAGGCAAGCACAATGGAGTGTGTCACATGGGTGTAATCTTTGCTACGTCAGAGTTTATTGGCTAATGAGTCTCCATCTACTGCAATTCACATCAACACTTTTTTGCACTTAAAACACTTTAGGCTCTATTTTAACAATCTGAGCGCAAAGTCTACAATCAGATAACACATAAGCATTATGGGCATGTCTGTATCCTAGGGATGTAACGGTAATCAGAATTTCACTGTACGGTAATACCTCGGTATGAATGGCACGGTACAGTATTTGTTGAATCATTTACAGGAAAAACAAAACTAATGAAAATACCCCCAAAAAGTGTCAGTGACATACAAATTAGCCATCTATCTATAAGCTTTGAAACAGGAACTTCAATTTTTCAATTTTAATAACAAAAAATTATTAAACCATGTAAAAAAATAAAGTTTCAATTTAGTTTTGTTGAAAACTCATCACATTCAACATTTAATCACTCACTCACTTAGATAGAGATGGGTTTTAAGGAAAATTATCATATAACTATAATCTGGTAAAAGCTGGGATCTCTGGCATGTCTCTCACAATCTCTCACAATGTCCCCTGCAACAGAAAAAAAAAACCTCTCATTTGGGACTGAGGTTTCTGGGACAGAGATATGACTTGGCCCAGGTTGACAGCAGTGGGTAACGTTGTGCATTGTCTTTCCCCCACTTGAGAGGACAAGCCATGAGTGAGATAGAGGTCTCTTTGCGGTACAAGTCAATGTCTGCATCAATCTGAACAGTGTGCTGTGTTCTGCAGTCCCCATGACTGTTATTAGTCGTATTCCCCAACTTGCAGGCACGTGCACACATAGGGCTCAACCTGTGCAGTACACATGCCCTTTTTAGTCTTGGATAGAAAGTGCCCTTCCAAAATGATCAAAAGTGCCCCCGCGACACGACATACCCTCCGTCCCGCCCTTCAGTAGGGGCGCGACAACACAGCTGATCAGAATGCGCGCGACAACACCGCTATTCAGTACGCGTGCGGCGACAACAACAACACCCCCAAAGAAACCGAAATGCTTCCATACATTTGATTTAAAACCCGCTTTAGGTTCGATCATCTCCAGCTCTTTTTCATCCCCGCTACTAGCAGCACATTCCATTTCCGCATTACTGGATCTGTAGCGACAACAGACTGCAAAGGATGATGGCCAAGCCTGGGCTGATGGGAATTGTAGTTTCCGCTACCTCCCGTTCGCTTCATTCGCCTGAGCAAATTTTCTCAGAAGACTTATAGTTTTATCGAGTCATGCGACTACGGTAATATTGAAAAAAAATTGCTATTGCGGTATTACGGTATTTACAATACCGTTACATCCCTACTGAATCCACTTTTGCTATTTTAAGGATAAAAAAGTGGTCTGCACCCTTGTGCATGGTCTAAAAGGGCTGTCCTTAATCCCTTATCAATTATGGGTGTGTTTTGAGTATAATGTGAATGTGAATTTTCCATTCCCTCTAAAATTCTGTTGCATCGCGCCATGGCACATTTGCTGTTTATATTGCGAACTTTGTAAAAAAAGTTAAAAAAAAAAAATGCTTCACTAACAAGAAAAAATTTAAAGACCATCTCCACATAGATAAACACCATCTGCAGAATGCAGTCTATTTCTGTTGCCTCAAAATAGCAATGAGCCAACAATGCGCCATAATTCGTACAAATTCGTATGAGTTCAGTCATATAAAATTGAACGATTTTAAAAAGGAGACGTGGCACCCAACCCCACCCCAACTGTCATTGGGTAATGAGCAAATCGTACTAAATTGTACAAATTAGACCGTACGAATCGATACGATGTAGCCACTAAATTAAATTAAATACCCAATACTAAATTGGGTATCAGTCGGTAAGTCAGCCGGTCGATCAATCAGTCTGTCGGTCAGTCAGTCAGTCAATCGGTCAGTCAGTCAGTCAGTCAGTCAATTGACAGTGGCCTCTGGTGGATTTATGTGAGAAGAGCAGGAGCTCTCTCCAGTAGTGTATGCAGGGGTACTTATCCATAATGAGCCTGGGTTGGATGTTTTCAAATACACTGCAGTCTGTGCCGTCCTGTGGCCGGCAAAACCAAAGCCACCATTTCCTTTGTGTGACATCAGATTGTGTGCCACAATCTCTGTTGTTTACATGTTTCTGTGCAATTGCCAGTGTGACCTAACACATCTGCATATAACTATGCTAATAGGGCTTGTAACATGTATACTGAACCAGTACATGAATGATTATTCCACTTAATATCGGAACAGGGGCATCAGAATACAGCCAAACAGAACTGATAATAACACTTTCTTGAGATGACTGATAGCTGAATATGCTTTTACGGTGATGAGTATATTTTTTATATCTATATAACGTTTACGTTTTCATGTGGATAAAGTTTTTTTTTTCATGCACGTGTGGATGAGATTTTATTTTTCATTTTTATGAAAAACACCCATTGCCTAACACAGGATGATGGAAACCAAGCTGGCTGATTAGCTGTTTGATTATGATCCGAGTAAAAGTCAGCAGGACCCTCCAGGACCAAAACTGACCATCATTGTTTAAGACCATTAATAAACATGCAACAACTCCTGCTCTGCTAATATAGGTATAATTAAATGTCTCATGTACTATATTCCATTCCTCCCATCCAGGTGGAGGTGGGCAACAACAACATTGATGCCAGCCAGTGGGAGATCTTGTCGTACATCAGCTATGTAGGCTGCAGTCTATCTACATTGTTTTCTGCATCTGCGATTCTCTCCTTCATTTTAAACAAGTACTGTTCTTTCAGTTTTCATACACATTATTCCTTATGTTGATACTAAAAGCATCCACATACTGTAAACTGAACCAATAATACTGTAAAATATGCTATATTTTAGAAATATATTTTGATTTTATCTCATGTTGGCTAAACTTATTATCAACACCAATTTATCCAGTTTTAAGTGTCACATGATCCTTCAGAAGTCATTCCAATGCTCTGGTTTCTGTTTTTGTCTGGTGGTTGTTAACCCTTATGTGCTGTTAGGGATGTTTTCATCCACTGTGGGGTGATTTTGAGTCTTAAAACTTCCCTCTCGCCCTGCAAACGGGAGGGAGCCCCGGGCTCGAGGATTTTATGAGCTCAGGGCTCTCTCCCGGGACAGCATGAAACAAGCTATATAATCAATCATCAGTTAAGTGTGAACTTATGAAATGGGCTATATTACACACATTACTTACTATATTTACAGGTAGTTTTGATCAGTTTAATGTTTAGTGCTAAATCAAAGTATTATTTTTATTATTGTTATTATTATTTAACACCATAATTATTATATATTTATTATCTTACCCTGGTTTTGACAAAATACCAAGAAAATAAACAGTTTTTAGCATTTATTATAAGAAGAAATATTTCTTAAGTATAAGATCAATATAGTAGATGTTTTTTTTTTTTTTTGTAGGATCATGGGATGCTAAAGACTGGAATAGCAATGCTGAAAATTAAGTTTGCCAAATATTTATACAAATACCAAATTTTTTTACAATTGAAAGACTTTTATTAATAAGATCAATGTTTTAACTTGGTTTCTAATTAAACAAATGCAGTCTCAGTGAGCACTTTGACCAGTTTTATTGCGTGTGTTTCACAGGAAAGTAAGGACAGAGGTGTCCAGCAGCATTCATGTGTCTCTGAGTGCTGCTCTGTTTCTCCTCAACTCGAGCTTCATGTTAAGCGAATGGGTGGCCTCACTGTCCATGAACGGACTGTGTGTGTTTATAGCTGTGACTATACACTACAGCCTGCTGTCTTCTTTCACCTGGATGGCCATTGAAGCCATGCATCTCTACCTCCTTCTGGCCAGAGTCTTCAACATTTACATCAAGTACTACATGGTCAAGCTGTCTCTGATCGGATGGGGTGAGCATCACAACCAAATAGAGCCAAAAACAAGATACAAAAAACTGCAGCCAAGGTTGTTTGTACAGTTAGAAGAAATGCTGTTTAATACCCATTTATTTAAAATAATAAAAAGCAAACTTGTGAATCATGCACTTAAGGTCTTAACACTTAACTGTTATATATCAGTCCAACTTTTCAAGCATTGTCTTGATAATGATAACTCAAACTAAAATGATTGTAAAACTTAATTGATCATAACATCCTAAGATCAATTATATATACTTTTTTGTTTTACAATCAACCTTGGAAAATCTATATATTTTTCAGCATAAATTAGACAAAAAATATGTTGTGATCTTCATCTAAGTCACAACAATAGAAAAACTCTGTCTGCTTAAACAAACACCACACAAACATTATATGTTTCCATGTTTTTTATTGAACGTTTATGTTAGGAGTTACTGCATGTGTGTGTGTATTAAGTGAAGTTTCACAAACTAATTTCAAGTGGAGCACGTGGTTTGATTGAGCATGACTGGCTTCCCATCTGTAATCAGTAATAATCCAATCAGAGTGATTCAAGCTTACTATAAATGGATCGTTTTCTCCCTACTGCTCTATCTTCGTTTGGAAAGAATCCCCCCTTCCACCCCATCTCCTCCTTTTCTTCTCTTTTCTAAGGGTAAGCTCTCGAGACCTACCTGAACTCCCTTATATAAGGATATAAGGATCCCCTTATATGCTTATTGACCAGGTGGCAGCCTTGGGCTCAAGTATTTCCAAGCTTAGGTTTCTCTCCTGGGACAGCATGCCAAACCTGCTATAGACCTTTTTCATGGCTGCTGCATGGTGGGCGCCATAGCAACCAGCGTCTTCCGGTAGAATGCTAAAAACTTCCTTTTACAAAGTTTACAACTGGTAATTTGCGCTCCGAAAATGGGTTTCAATAACGTTTTTAATATATTACAGAGTGTTTTTGTGACACACAACTTAGAAATGTGTCTGTTAAAACCGTTTTAATCTGTCAGAACCGTATTATTAGCATGAAACTTATGTAAGTCATGCAATTAACAAAAATGACCAATAAATATTAGTTACGTATCCTCTGCTGGCTGATTTGCGGTTCATTCTAATCGCGAGCCGTTTATGTTTCTTTTCATGTGTTGTTTTTACCATGGTTTGTGTTTTTCTGTCATTTCGAAATGACACGCCTATATTTTCACGTTGTAACAGTTATTAAATCAGTGGGTCAGTGGGACAGTACAGGCTACGTATGTGTCTGTCAAACATTTTGGTGAACTACATTTGTTTGGGATGGTTATATATTTGAAATAAAGAGAAACTGTTGACTTTAGCGATTACGAGGCTTCATGTAAACGGCAGAAGATGCCGTCTGACAACGAGGGGAAAATGCCTCACAGCAGCTGTTTTCCATCCTATTAGATCACATTTTTTTCAGTGATCAGTCCAGGAGATGGTGCAGATGGACAACAGAATTAGTTCAAAGATGATAAAAGCTGGTAAAATAAATTAAAACTATCGTTTCAAAGCTGTCCAAATGTGACTGTTTACATGCATCAGCTACTGACCGGAAGTTCTTAGCATTCTCCTTGCGCATACATGCAAAGCATCATGGGTAATTTTGCGTTCCAAGAAAAAGGTCTATACACACTAAGCATATCTAAGTGGGAACTCTTGAAAAGCATCAAATGCAGCACAGCTTGTACCTGCACCCGGTCTGCATCCAGACCCCTCTCGCTTCAGGGCCTGAACAGATTGCTGTTATCAACAGAAAAATTAATTCCAAAGTTTATCAAGACATTTTGCAGAAATACTCAAGACCAACTGTCTGCCAACTGCAGCTTCACAGAGGATAGTAGGGGTGTAACAGATTGTTCAGATCGTAGAAAATTCATATGGATCACAACCCACAGTTCAGAACACACATGACCCACAGATTAATAATTTTTTTACTGGTAGATTAATCCTAAATTTGTTGCCTCTCGCGTCAATCAAATCACATTTATGAAGCATTTAGGCTTTCCTGTAACATATAACGATGATGGAAGAAGTGATGGTGTGTTATTCGGGATGTGGTGGGTTTATTAGATGTTTTCTGTCACTACTTGTTTAACCTGCATTAATGCAATCAGTGGAAGCTGCACGATAATCATTAAAAGATCGGGATCTCAACACCCACGCAACATAAATTATGATGGTGATTTAAATATGTTTATTAATTCTAAGAGATTCAGTCTTAAGTCTTTTGGGTTAGTTATGAAGTTACAAACAGTCAAAAAACACAGAAGTTAAGAAATAACAGTTTATAGTTTAGATAAAAAAAACCACTGATGTTTATAGTAAAGATTAAAATCACCGTCATATGCATTTAAAGATGCTTAAAAATTAAAGTTGTCAGCAGCAATTACATTATCTAACCAATAGGTGGCAACAACCAGCCATCAACAAAATGCTGCTGAATAATTCCTCAAAAATTATCATAAAGCAATGAAACATGAAGTTTTATTAGTGAATAACTAAATCATTTATTAAAAATGAGACTAAATATACATTTAAATGTACATTTTATATAACATATACACTTTATACATGTAGTGTTATCAGCAACAGTGGTAGTAACGGTGAATTTTTCACAGTTCTGAATAATTTACTATTTATTTTTTTATACAGCTGATTATTTATTCATTTCGTTTTTAATAAAATCACAGGTTCTGAGTTCTGTTTGTTAAAACCAAAAGTGTCATGCAGTACTGTTTTTGTAATAAATGGAAAGAAAATTACATTTGTCTCCTCTCCGTTTTGGCTGATTAGAAAAATAGTCCGATCTGTGACTAAAGAAACTATAATGTGACCCGAAACATGAGATTTGTGATCAGTTACACCACTAGAGGATAGGTGATGCAACATGGCAACAACCCAACGCATAGAAGTAAATCAATAACAAAATAGCTTTAACAGAAAAAATACACCTTCTGGAGTGGCCCAGTCAGTGTCCTGACCTTAACTAGATTGAGATGCTGTGGCATGACCTCAAGAAAGCGATTTACAGCCCAAGGATATTGCTGAACTGAAACACTTTTGTAAAGTGGAATGGTCCAAAATCCTTCCAGACTGTTGTACAGGTCTGATTTGCTATGCTTGGTTGAGATTATTGCTGCCAATAACTGGGGGCCCACCAGCTATTAAACCAAAATATTCACATACTTTTTTTCCACACTGCACTGTAAATGTTTACATGTTGTGTTCATTAAACAATTGAACCAAATGTAAACATATCATATGTGTGTGGTGTTAGTATAAACAAACTATTTTTCTATTGTTGTTGTCTGTTAAAGATCAGAACAGATTTTCTGTTAAATTTATGCTGAAATCCAAATAATCCCAAAGGGTTCACGTACATCTTTTTACAACACAGTCAATTTTATTGTACTTATACTTACTTTTTAGAGACTAGTATCCATTTCCATCCCCTCCGTACTTGTGTTTATATTTGTTAACACTCGTAATTGTTCACCAAACAATGTTGATAGATTTTTCAATATTTGAAAGGTTTACACTAGGATAATTGGTCCAACCAAAGTATGTTTTCAAGTTACAAAGTGTAACAAAATATGCACAAAGAAACTGACCATGATTTTATAAAACTAGAAACATAAAAAAGGTTTCTTCAGTTTTGTGGCTCATCCTGCAATCTCTTCCTCTTAATAACAGGAGTCCCTGCTGCTGTGGTTGGAAGTTTGCTGTCGCTTCAAAGCCATTATTCTTTTTATGGCAACAAAGAAATCAAGTTATCCAGTTCTAATTTAACAAATGCATTGTAAGTCCTTATATTTCATCTACATTTTTCATTTAAACAGCTTTCAGCTCTATTTTTTGCATTGTTTATTACATTGTTAACATGTTTTGTACATTACACAGTATTTAACTGTGATATGAACTGTATTTTGCTGTAGGACAGTTATGCAGTATGTTACTGTGTTTTAAAGTTTCATTGTGAAAATGACTGTATAGTTTACAGTAAGCAGTAAGCAAGATAAATGGTGCTGTAAATGAAAATACAGCATTTTTGCTGTAGATGATTTAGTCAGTGGTGAACTGAAATGTACTGTAATATGTATAAAATTTTACAGTAGGACAGGTATGCAGTCTATTACTGCATTTTAAAGTTGCATTTTTGAATTACTGTATATTTTACAGTAAATATAAAAATACTGTATATACAGCAAGATAAATCTAAATACAGTATTTTTGCTTTTTGCTGTAATTGAATTTACAGTAAGTTACCAGTGAATTGAAATGTAATATGAACTGCATTTCACTGTAGAACAGTTATACAGCATTTTACTGTACTATAAAGTTGCTTTGTGAAAATCACTGTATATTTTACAGTAAAGACATACAATAGAAATCGCATTATCCAGTTCTAACGCTACAAATGCATTGTAAGTCCTTTTAAATCATTTACATTTTTCGTTTAAACTGGCTTTCAGCTCTTTTTTGCATTTTTTTATTACATTGTTAACTTGTTCTGTGAATTACACAGTGTTTTACTGTAGAACAGTTATGCTGTATGTAACTGTATTTTAAAGTGGCATTGTGAAAATAACAGTATAGTTTACAGTAAACAGTAAGCAAGATAAATAGTTCTGTAAATGTAAATACAGTATTTTTGCTGTAAGTGATTTACAGTAAGTTACTGGTTAACTGAAATGTACTGCTAGGACAGTTATGCGGGCAGTTACAGCATTTTAAAGTTGCATTATGAAATTCACTGTATAATTTACAGAAGATATATAAAATATTGTAAATACAGCAAGATAAAGGGTGCTGTAAATATACAAATACAGTATTTTTGCTTTTTGCTGTAATTGATTTACAGTAAGTTATCGATTAACTGAAATGTAATATGAACTGTATTTTACTGTAGAACAGTTATACAGTATGTTACTGTATTTTAAAGTTGTTTTGTAAAAACTACTGTATATTTTAAAGTAAGGATATACAATAGAAACTACGGTTTCCAGTTCTAATGCTTCAAATGCATTGTAAGTCCTTATATATCATCTACATTTTTCATTTAAACTGCTTTCAGCTCTTTTTTTGCATTTTTTATGACATTGTTAACATGTTTTGTAAATTACACAGTATTTAACCATGATATGAACTGTATTTTACTGTAGGACAGTTATGCAGTATGTTACTGTATTTTAAAGTTGCATTGTAAAAATCACAATAGTTTACAGTAATCAGTAATTATAGAAATTACTGTATATTTTACAGTAAATAAATATAAAATACAGCAAGATAAATGGTGCTGTAAATCTAAATACAGGATTTTTGCTTTTTGCTATAATAGAATTTACAGTAAGTTACCAGTGAACTGAAATGTAATATGTACTGTATTTTACTGTAGAACAGATATGTAGTATGTTACTGTATTTTAAAGTTGCTGTGTGAAAATCACTGTATATTTTACAGTAGATATATAAAATATTGTAAATACAATAAGATAAATGTTGTTGTAAATGCAAATACAGTGTTTTTGCTTTTTGCTGTAGTTGATTTTACAGTAAGTTATCGATGAACTGAGATGTAATATGAACTGTATTTTACTGTAGAACAGTTATACAGCATGTTACTGTATTATAAAGTTGCTTTGTGAAAATCACTGTATATTTTACAGTAAAGACATACAATACAGTATACATACATACATATATATATATATATATATATATATATATATATATATATATATATATATATATATATATATATATATATAGAGCAACATAAATGGTGCTGTAAATGTAAGTACAGTATTTTTGCTCTAATTGATTTACAGTAAGTTACCGTAGAGTCTTCAGAACATTGTTAACAGTTTAGCCCTCTTTAACTATCAGAAATGTGCACCGTGTTTTACAGCTGCTGGATCACAGAGCCTCTTATCCTGTACGGCGTGAACCTTTCCTACGTCTCTGTCGTATTCCTATTCAACACAGTAGTCCTGATCACAGTGTCCAGACAGATCTTCAAGCTGAAGCAAGTGGACAGTAAGAATAAGTTCAAATCCCTGAAGGATGCCATCACAGTGCTGGGGCTCATGTGTCTGCTGGGTTCATCATGGGGCTTGGTCTTTCTTGGCTCTGGATATACCAACTACCCTGTACTCTACCTATTCTGCATTTCAAATACATTGCAAGGTAAGTTTTTCTAATGAGGGCTAGTCACAAAATGCTTAGTCACGGCTTATCATCATCAAACATTTCACACTTGTAATTTATAACTGGAGTTAGTGTGAAGACTTTGCAGAAGCACTCACTGTAAAACAAAAACAAACAAAAAAATCTGTCGATTGACATTTTTCATATATATCACGAATGACTGTTTTTCAGTTTAACTACAGTTATAAAATGCATTATGATAGTAATATAAACCTTGATCTCTGCTCTGTCAGCTTTTGGTGAAAATTTTACTCTGCAAAGTGTAAACTGAACTCAACAGAGTGTTTTTTATTGACATAGCTGATGTATTTTGTACAAGAAATAACATAGATAAGCAGTTTTTACTGTAGCATAATAGCACAAAAGAGTATACATGAGTACATGAATATTTTTATCCCTATCTCATTGAATATAGACTAGATACACTTACCGGCCACTATATTAGGTACACCTCACTAGTACTCCTTTTGCCTTCAGAACTGCCTTAATCGTTCGTGGCATAGATTAAACGAGATACTGGAAATATTCCTCTGATATTTTGGTCCATATTGACATGATAGCATCACGCAGTTGCTGTAGATTAGTCTTCTGCACATCCATGATGCGAATCTCTCATTCCACCACATCCCAAAAGTGTTCTATTGGATTGAGATCTGATGACTTTGGAGGCCATTGAAGTACAGTGAGTTCAAGAAACCAGTCTGAGATGATTCGCGCTTTATGATGTGGGGCGTTATCTTGATGGAAGTAGCCATCAGAAGATGGGTACACTGTGGTAATAAAGGGATAGACATGGTCAGCAACAATACTCAGGTAGGCAGTGGTGTAAACACAATGCTCAACTGATACTAATAAGCCCAAAGAGTGCCAAGGAAATATCCATCACACCATTACACCACCCTACCAGCCTGAACCGCTGATTCAAGACAGGATGGATCCATGCTTTCATGTTGTTGATGCCAAATTCTGACCCCCCCACTCCCGAATGTCGCAGCAGAAATCGAGACTCATCAGACCAGGCAACGTTTTTCCAATCTTCTATTGTCCAATTTCGGTGAGCCTGTGCAAATTGTAGCCTCGGTTTCCTGTTCTTAGCTGACAGGAGTGGCACTCGGTGTGGTCTTCTGCTGTTGTAGCCCATCTGCCTCAAGGTTGGACGTGTTTTGCATTCAGAGATGCTCTTCCGCATACTTCGGTTGTAACGTGTGGTTATTTGAATTACTGTTGCCTTTCTATCAGCTGAAACCAGTCTGGCCATTCTCCTCTGACCTCTGTCATCAACAAGGCATTTGCGCATACATGTTGTTGCCATGTGACTGGCTGATTTGCGTTGCGTTGCTAATTTGCACTAATGAGCAGTTGGACAGGTGTACCTAATAAAGTGGCCGGTAAGTGTATGTTGTTACAGTGTATGTTGTAGTTATATTTATTAAAATAAGAGCTTGGTCTCCTAACAGCTTTGTGAACAAAAAAGGATCATAAATAAAAAAAAATTACAAATGACAACAATTTCAACTGAATTTAATATTCATATAGTTTTCTTTGTTTTTCCCTCATAATTAAAAGTTTATTTAGCATTTTCCCTAACATATACAATAGGGTGTACTAATTTTTGCACTATGGTTTTAAGTTATTTTGTTTTATTAATTCTAGTTTTGGCTTTGGTACTGACTAATCTTACTAATACGATAATACAGTTACAGTAATTGATTGCATTTTTTATATTTTTGGCAGGGTTTTTTATCTTTCAGTGGACGTGCATGACAGCAAGGCCAGAGAAAAAGAAATCCACTCATGTCAAGTCTTTATCCACTGACAACAGCACCACGGAAAAAAACAAAGCAATAGAAAATACCTAATATGTAAAATCCTGCATCCAAACCGCATATATGGGGGTAATCAAAATATTCTACTGTCACTTTTTAGGACACGCCAAGCACACTAGATATTGATAGCGGACAAGGCGTAAGTGTTCAAAGCCACAGGGGACAATTCAGGCATATCTTACACTCATAATCATTCTTTTTTCTTGTAATGGACATTATAAATGGATTAACATATGGAAGAGGGAATATGTCAGCTTTCTTTTCATTCATCAACTTTGTTTTAAATCAGTATATCCACCTTTCTTCTGTATAGATATTGTATTTTGTTTGCTTTTGTGGGTTTGGGGTGAACAAACCTTTTAAAAAAGATGTATAGATGTATATAGATTTTCAAAAATGTATAGATTTAGTTTCACTATTTAGTGTATGGATACGGGTTGTTGCAGAAGGATTTAATTTTGTACTAATCTCGTAGCTCCTAAATGTAATTGATCTTTTTTTACAATGTACATTTATTAAGCTCGATATTTAATTTAGTTAGCTGAATGACAATGATTGGAAAAACATTTAATGAGATCCACAAGTCATTCAGTGGGATTACTGAGTCTATGCAAAAATACTGACAACATAGTGATTCTGTCAGATGTGTACGTGGCAGAAATATATTATCTTGTTTCATTTCAACTCCTTACATTTCTCATATCTGTCAAGTTTAAACTGATGTGGTTACAAAACTATAACTAAAATAAAAAGCAAGCAGTGAACAAAACATTTATCTATATTGTTTATGCTAGTTCATGACAATAAAGTCATGCATTTTTAGTTCATATTAACCAGCATAACGTTTGATTTTGATAATGTATTATTAATATTATGTTAAACCATGATTATTAAATTCTGTACATTTATTTTAAGTACTAACATTAACTAATAAAACCTTATTTTAAACTGTGGCCAAAATGATAAAATATATAGTGAAAAAATTATATAAAATGAAGCAATGAGATTTTTATTTTAACAAAACTTACATAAATAAAGGGACTAAGCCGACAAGAAAATGAATGAATGAATGAAAACTTACATATTAATACTTATTAAATAAACGTATAAATATAAATATTATAAAACTTATATTTAAAACATTTAAAATTTTAATTTTGCCTGTTTGTGAATAAATGTACAAACATATACAAAAGCAATTGTAATACTTGTACAAGATTAACTTTGCAAACTCAGTGCCAGCAATTCAAACGGATATGTATTTGCTTCCATCTAGTGGCCAGTAAAGGCAACACTGAACTCAAATGATTATTATTGATCATTAACAGAAATTTATCATGGGTTGTTATTTTATTCAATCATTTTTTTTTGGCTTAGTCCCTTTATTAATCAGGGGTCACCACAGCGGAATGAACCACCAACTTACCCAGCATATGCTTTATGCAGCGGATTACCTTCCAACCCAAAACTGTGAAAGGGTTGGAATTTACTTTTTGAAAATGGTATGTCATCGCTTCAAAATCGGATGTATTTTTGTTATATTATTATTATTATTATTATTATTATTATTATTATTATTATTATTATTATTATTATTATTATTATATTCAGGCTTTGAATTTTAAAAACAAAGTACACTCTAAATTCAGCCCACAAGTACAAGAATATATCTTAAAACTTGAAATGTACATATCTTAAACTGGAAAGTTCAAGAAAGAATATTAAAATGGAAAGTTCTGCACCAAATGATCACAAATGAGTGCACTGATGCAACATACAGATCCAGAAAATAAACAAAAGTAGACGCTTAAATAAACAAATAAAACTAGTTTTATTTATTTTATTTTTTTATAATAGATATAATAGTAATATAGATACAATAGAAATATAACATATTATAAATGTAATTCTTAGAGGCCAAGCATATTATCAATTAAAGATAACCACAAGCCAAAAATAAACAAAATGTAAAACAAAATACATTTAAAGGGAAAAAATATATATTTTTAATTATATAATTTCTCAGTTAAATAAAGAATTAGAGTGTAATGTTTTATTCTCATCATAAAATGTATTTATTTATTTATTAATGAAGCTGCAGCAATGAACATTTCTATATGGAGAATAATAAAAAAAAATTCTGTCTGTCTGTCAAAAAAGACAGAACCAAAGCATATATTAAAAGGCATGATCCACCCAAAAAAACATTAAAAAACTATTTGATAATATTGTATATTATAAAATGGCTGTTGTTCATTGTTCATATTGTTGTGACTATATACCAGACCTACTAGTTTCATCCTTGTTTTAACTGCATTTAAGGACTCAGAGACATGGGTTATTTTACTTGAACGGCTAAAGGAATGGGAGTGGACAATTGCTTACAGACTTATTCGTAGAACTTTAGTTTAAGTACCAATTCCAACTATTTACTGCTGGCTAATTACCTGTCTATTGTTACAATAAAATAGCAGTGTATATTAATTATTTTAAAATACAGCATAATCTCATTCTACATCCCTATTTCTATAGCTAAACCATTCTACCTTAATAACTATTAATAAACAGCAAATAGTTTATTGAGATAAAGCTCTCAAGGAAATGAGAAGTGCACCTTAAAGTATATTATTGTATCGGCAATGCTGCCTTTAAAAAGGTGATTAAAAAGCCTTACAAGTTTGGAATGACTCACAAAGGTGCTATAACCGTACTTTCCGAATAAACATACAGTTGAAGTCAGAATTATTAGCCCCTCTGAATTATTAGCTCCCCGGTTTATTTTTTTTTCCCCCAATTTCCGTTTAACAGAGAGAAGATTTTCTCAACACATTTCTAACCATAATCGTTTAGGAAGTCATTTCTAATAATGATTTATTTTATCTTTATCATGATGACAGTAAATAATATTTTAATAGATATTTTTCAAGACACTTCTGTACAGCTTAAAGTGACATTTAAAGACAACTTAATCAGGTTAACTAGGCAGGATAGATTAGGGTAATTAGGCAAATCATTGTTTAATGATGGTTTGTTCTGTAGACAAAATATTAAAAAATATAGCTCAAAGGGGCTAATAATTTGGACCTTAAAATTGCTTTTAAAAAAATTTAAACCGCTTTTACTCTAGCCAAAATGAATTTAAAAAAAAGACTTTCTCCAGAAGAAAAAATATTAGCGGAAATACTGTGAAAATGTCCTTGCTCTGTTAAACATCATTTGGAAAATATTTTTAAAAGGAAAAAAAAAATCTAAGGAGGGCTAATAATTCTGACTTCAACTGTCTTTTTCTTTGTATAAATAGAGATCGATACAGCTAATAAGATCCAAAGTGCTCAATTCCAAGTATTCATATTCTATATCGCATAAAACATTACTGAAAACATTGACAAAATGAAATGGCCTGTCCAGAGTCCTGACCAACTGAAAGAAAATAGAATGCAATATGCATATATGCAATATTATAAAAATCACAGAATTGAAAAATGCCAAATGTCAGGGCTCTTAATATCAGTGTGTAGTGCTTAAAAGCTTCTGTTGCACAGTATTTTTTTTCCATTTTCCATTTGTGAAACATTAGTGTGTTCATGCTAAAACTTCCAAAAAAGAAAAAAGTGCACTGGTCTAAATGTGGACACCTCATGCACCATATCAGGTTTTTACTTTTTGATCAGGGTGGAGCTTGCTCAAAAAGATAGTTCACCCAGAAGTGAAAATTTTGTCATCATTTATCACGCTTCAGCTGTCACAAACCAGCTTGAACCAACTAACCACAAAAGAAGATACTCGGAAAAACATGCTAAAAAAACAGAAACCACTGATGTCCGAAGTGTTTGTTTTCCCAACTATTGATGTCAGTGGTTACCACTTTCCAGCTTTCCTCAGAACATCTTTGTTTGTGCACTGTTAACAATTTCCTGTAGAATTTACAGTAACTTACAGGCAGCAGTTTGTAAAAAAATACAGTGTTAACAATGTTAACAATTAAAATACCATTTTATCTATTTTTATTCTCTTCTCACATATTTTCTAAAATAAAGAATACCTGTAATTTATTTTTCATTTGTCTATTGTAAAACAATCCAAATACTAAGTTGTTGTACATATCAGTGTTCACCAAATAAAAAGAAACTCATAACGGATTGGTAAGTAATTAACAGTGGATTTTTCTCTTTCTCTTTAATGACAAAATGACATGTACTCAGCTCCGTCATTTGGAACTTTTTTTTACATAACCTATGAGTCGATAGGAAAATTCAAATCTTCCTGTAAACAATTTGCATTGAATTTATTTTTATGGTTGTAATTTACATTCGTACGGCATCCATCCACGTAATCTCCAGTTCTGCTTTTAGCTGATAGGGTTGTCACTAGAGCTCTTTCTCTTCGCTGCTGATGCACCGAATATTCAGGCAACCTAAATTTATCAGCCAAAAATGGTGTTTACAGATTAAAATTTACATTGCTCAACATTACTGCAACATTTTTAGATGGAGATAAATTCTCTGTTAAATCAGTTAACAGTACTGACGATGTTCTAGAAACCAACACATCTTAATTGAACTGCGCAATAGATGCTCTCAAGAACTACTTGCAGATATCAAGAGCACAGACATTTGGCATAATTGTTACAAACATAGAAAAGTCAGTGGATCTTCTTCCAGTTTCTTCCACAGTTCATGACCGTAGCTAACTGAGCGATGACTTTGTTGATCTTTTGACTTTGTTAAAAGATTGTTAAGTTAAGGTCAGGACTCTGGGCAGGCCATTTCATTTTGTCAATATTTTCGGTTTAAAGGAATTGCATAATCCAGAGTAAAGAGTGCAGAGAATCTCAAAGGGTCTATCGGTTTAACACTGCAGCTAAAATTGTGCACCAATTCAGCGCTAAAGAGGACAAAGATTTTGTCATGTAGTTTCCCAACATTTTGGAGACTTTGGAGAAAACCCACTCTATGACCAAACCTCTCCGAAATTATAAATATTTTTAAATAGGCACTATTCTTATAAATATACTGCATAGTTGCAATCTAAACAACTATATACTCGACTAAAAAAGCCTCAAAAGTACATTATGTTTTCCAACAGAAGCAACATTTTCTTTGGCTCTCGGTGAAGGCAGTTGCACTTTTTTCCTTTCTGTCCTATATCTCTCCTGGCTGGCTCCTCTTGTCTCGTCTTATTCTATCTCTGAGGCTCTCTGTGCCCTGCTATCCAAACGAATAAGGAATTATGGATTTGATCAACTGGTCTCTGAACGTAATTGACACCATTTTCTCGACGAGAAGTTTGGGCTCGGGAGAGCCCACTTATACTGCCGGGACGTTTGCAGCTGAATACTTGATGGACAGGTGGGAGAAGTGGCACGTCATGTGGCTGGCTGCTCTACATCCTAGAGGATATTGAAAATATCTATCTATTTGAAACTTTGATAACAGGGTTAAAACAGGGTTGGATAATATCGGGGTGAAACTAGCAGCTTTGCAACAAGATTTGGCCAGACCTGGAGACTAGTCACGGATTTTAAATATCTGTAAAATTGGCAGATATTGACCTAAATTTCTTCTCTTCCGGCTTCCTCATGCTTATCAGCAGAAAGAATCAAAAGGCCTTGACTAACGTTTGCTGATTAGCATATTGTGTGGACAAAGAACTGGTCCAAAGTGGTCCTGACAGGTAACATTGTGTTTATCATCAAACTGGGTAAACACTAAACCCAAAACTTGTACAAGAAAAGTCAGCAAAAGGTAGAGGAGGAAGTGTCATGGTTTGCTGGTGGTTTCTGAAGCAGCAGTTGGGCCTTTGGTAAATTTACATGGCAGAGTGAATGCAAATGTTTATTATAAGCTCCTCTAGCAACATACAGTACATCCCTGGTGTTCATCTCCTACTCAGTAAGTTATTGTAATGCATGAGCCTTATCAATCAGCAAAATGGGTAAAGCAGTTCCTTGAAACAAAAAAAAGAACATGTAAAAAATGTAATGGCCAGTCCAGCGTCCTGACCTAAACTTTAAAATTTTGAGGAAAATCCTTGGCACCAAATTAATCGCTAACAAAGCTACAGTCATAAATCATGAAAGAAACTGAAAGAAGAGAGAAACTAGATCAAAGCAGAGTGATGTGAGAGACTAGTGAAGTCCTGTAAAAGCAAATATGGGTTGAAGTCATTCAAAGCAAGGTCTTGTATACGTCATGCAAATTTCTGACTGCTTAACCTTCAGAGATTTTAGTTTGAATCTTTCCTCCAACCTTTTGATTGTGGTATTTTGAAGGGGTGAAAGGGTGCACTAAAATAAAACACTTTCTATCGCATAATGAATTTTAGCAGCAAATATATTACTGTAAAGCAGAAAAGTCAGTTCATCCAGTTGATTGAGGTTCTATTGGATTTAAAGATAAAGCTGAAATAGTGCCATGGTAGCTGGGGCTTTCAGATTCTGTAGCTAAAAGACTCAATTGCTTTACAAATGTCCATTTGCTGCAAGGCTGAGTAAAAGTATAAAGTGTAAAGTGTGTCATTGGGCACAACTTATTTATTTTATCCATGAGGCAATACGAAAATGAGTACAAATGTTCCTGTTAACAATTTGATTTTAATGTCTATTAAAATCAACAATTTGATTTTAATTGATTATAATGTCCAGCAAATTATTTCCAGGAAATCAAGGGGCAGGGATTATTTCAAAATCACCACCACCAACTTGAACTGCCGGTACAAAGCAGGATACACACAAATGAGCTTTGCTGGTTGTTCATACTCATTCATTCATTTATTTATTTTCTTTTTGGTTTAGTCCATGGGTGTCCAAACTCAGTCCAGGAGGGCCGGTGTCCTGAGTTTAGCTCCAACTTGCTTCAACACACCTGCCAGGATGTTTCTAGTATCTAGTAAGAGCTTGATTAGCTGGTTCAGGTGTGTTTGATTAGGGTTGGAGCTAAGCTCTCCAGGACACCGGCCATCCAGGACCGAGTTTGGACACCTCTGGCTTAGTCCCTTTATTAATCTGCGTTCACCACAGTGGAATGAACCGCCAACTTATTTAGCATATGTTTTACACAGAGGATGCCCTTCCAGCTGCCACCCATCACTGGGAAACCCATACTACTTTTTTTTTTTTTAATGAGATGAAATGAACGCACTTCTTTTTTCAAGTCTTTTTTATTAATTAAACAATTAATTGTTTTATGTTCAATCAAGGTTTTACATTAGCATCTGCCAAACCGCCACCTCCACTAGCCACTTTGACCGGATGAAAATATTTTTTAAATTGCCAGTACTGCCTCATCACTAAAGATTAGAACTTTTGTTTAAGATCATTTGTCAATGTGTGTACAAATGCGATTAGCACGACTGATAACATTTGTGCGAGCAAAAGAAAGCAGTTGAGTACTGAATGAGAGGATGATCAGGCTTTTATTATCGCAGTGTTTTACGCCTACTTTCTTTTGCTTATAGTTATTCTTGTTAATGTGTTTTAATTATCATCCTTTACAATAACATTGTTTTAATAGGAGATTAACTCTCTATTTATCTACAGTTAACTGGTGATCTGGGACATTATCATATACATTATTTAAATTTTGGGGTAAGGAAATAATGTTTAGTGTGGCAAGAGAAAAAAAAGATTATTAGAAACACTATGAAAGCACAACCCATTTGCTTATGTACACAGAGCAAGGTCAAACACAACACGCAACAAAAGTGAAATGAATGAGGAGGCATATGGACATAACAAAATCTAAATCAAGTAATTTTAGCATGTCAAAGTTAAATTTTATGCATATAAAGTATATTTTCCCAACAACAAAATTGTGGCTAGTGAAAATAAAGTTGAAAATCTACTAGACACAGTGGCTGGAGATCAAAAAAAGATAATGTCAAGCCCTGTGTTCAATCCACTTAAATTGACGAAAACAATTAAGTTAACTTATTTAACTTAACCGATTTGTGCGAAACAAAATGAAGGATTTGTATGGAACCTAGCATGTTTTTACACTGTAGATTCATGCTTTCATAGTGTTGATTCTGAATGTAGTAACACTTGTTAAACCAGGCAACCTTTTTCCAGTTTCCCATTTTTGTTTAGTTCTGTTAAGCGGTGTAAACTGTAGCCTAATTTTCATGTTTTTAGTAGATATTATTATTTGTATCATATACTATCTGAGCAATATCACATGAGTAGCAGTGCAATATGGCTGGGTACTGGTGGGAGGCATGGCTTAGTGTCTCACCAGTGATGTTACACAGTTATATCGCACTGCTACAAGTTTGATATAGCTTTTATACAGTTTAATGGCATATTCATGTATATAATAAAGAAAATAAAACATGAGAGTCTAAAAAAACCTTTTGTATGAGGAACTACTTTCTTCCACCATTTATTTACATCTGCAGCTGACGTCAGAACAGATGCTGTTGCTACTTCACCAATTTCACTTTAGAGCTAGTATTGAATGAATCTCTAGCGTAATGTCTAAAGTGATGACAAAACAGGTGATTTTGCTTACATTTTAAGATTTTAAGGCTGAACGGCATGAAATGCCATCAGTCCACAGAGATTTCCCAGTCTTTTTCTATTGCAATCGGGAAATAATAATAACTAACCCCGAAAAAGCCAAAGCAACACAAACACTACCCGATTACTGTTGTATTAACATGCTAAGCACATGCAGGCATTATTTTTTTCTTTTTAATGAACTTGACTGCAGCAACAAAAACAGGAGACACATTAGAAACACGTAGATGGCCAGCGTAAAAGTACCTCAGGGTTTTACAAAAAGTGGCCAACACAAAATACATACAGTAAGTCACAAAATATTTCTGCAAATATTTATTTAAAACTTTTCATAGGACAACACTGCAGAACTGACTTTGTGTTCTATGGGGTTTAGGTCTGCAGAAATGCTTGGTCAGTCCATCACCTTTACCCTCAGCTTCTTTAGCAAGCCAGAGGTCATCTTGGGGGTGTGGTTGGGGTCATTATCATACTGGAACACTGCTCTGCGGCCCAGTTTCCGCAGCGAGGAGACCATGCTCTGCTTCAGTATGTCACAGTATATGTTAAAATTTATGTTTCCCTCAATAAACTGTAGCTCCCCAATGCCAGCACCACTCATGCAGCCCCAGATCATGACACTCCCACCACCATGTTTGATGTTAGGCAACACACACTTGTCTTTGAACTCCTCACCTGGTTGCCGCCACACACGGTTGACACCATCTGAGCCAAATCAATTTATCTTGGTCTCATTAGACCACAGGACATGCTTCCAGTAATCCTGGTCCTTAGTTTGCATGTCAGCAGCAAACAGTTTGCGAGCTTTCTTGTGCATCATCTACAGAAGAGGCTTCCTTCTAGGATGACAACCATGCAGACCAATTTGATGCAGTGTGCGGCTTACAGTCTGAGCACTTAAACTCTGCAGCAATGCTGGAAGCACTCATCCATCTGTTTTTCAAAGACAATCTTTGGATGTGATGCTGAGAATGTGCACTCAGCTTCTTTGGCTGACCATGGCGAGGCCTGTTCTGAAAAGAACCAAGTCCTCTTAAAGTGCTATATAAAATCATTCACTTTTTAGTCAAAACTTTACAAAACATAAATCTGATATTATTGTTGTTATTAATTTAAATTCATTCTTGCCACCAAATAACTGAATAAAAACCCCAACAGCCAATAAAAACCACAAATAAAAATTACAGTGCAAAAAAAAAATTTTTTTACATTTTTGACACTGATGTATTTTGATTGATAATGTATTTTTCCTAATTTTGTCATATTGTTCTAATTTATAATTCTAAGTTACAATTTTCATTTCTACACTCTCAGAAATAAAGGTATAAAATTGTCCCGAGGTACCTTAACAAAAGGTTCACGTTTGTATTTTTTTAGATAAGAACATGTACCTTTAAGGACCTGTTAGGAACAAAAAATATACCTTTTAAAAAGGTACTGCCCCAGTGACAGATTAGGTACCTTTATTTCTAAGAGTGTAATTTAGGGTGCTTTCACATCTGTGGTTCGGTTCATTTGGTCTGGAACAAGGGCAACAAATGATACATTGTAGCATTTTTCTGCAGTTTTTAGGTTCTTTTCACACCACACTGATTGCTTTGGTCCGAACCAGTTAAAAAGAACCAAAATGCAGTCATGTGACAACTGAACGTATTTCCTAAACTGCTTTTCGATTGGTCAAAATTAATGTGCTGAAAAATGCCAATGGAACTCCTGCACAAAATGTCTGGCTGATTGTTTCCCTGGTCATTCACTGTAAAGCCCAAAAAGTTGAGGTAACTCAAAACATTTTGAGGAAACTGATTGCAACAAACCATTTAAGTTCAAAAACTAGTCCTAATGAGTACTGTGAACTTAATCCATTTGAGTAAATTAAGCAATTTGAGCACAGTAAAAACCGATAAATAAAGAGAACTCAAACCAGCTGAGTACTGTAAGTGCACCCCAAAAGAAATGTCAGCACAAAACCCAATGTTACACTGTAAACTTCTTAAAATATTCATTCTCCTTTGCTTTTAGGTGTTAGTCTGTTAGATAAGAAATGTAACAATAGGTTTGTGCGTCGAATTTTACAATTTAAAAGGAAAATTTCTTTTAAAGGAAAGTTTCACTGGAGGTCTTTGGTGGAGAATATAGACTGGAATAGAACCTGGCTTTTACCTGGGAAATATTGCATAAGGCAACAGAAATACATTTTAAAATTTTACATAAAATTTACCCAGTAAATTCTAGTATTTAGTATTAATTATTAATTAGTATTTAATTAATAATTACATTTTATTTTATTATTTAGTAATTATTTATTAGTATTTAGTATTAATAAGACAAGGAGACACTAGTACAGGGGTGGCCAACCCTGTTCCTGGAGAGCCACCTTCCTGCAGATTTCAGTTGCAACCCATATCAAACACACCTGAACCAATTAATTAGGACCTGAACACCACGTGATAACAGGCAGGCAGGCTATTATTTGTATTTGAATGTGATTTTATTTTTTTTTTCTTATGACTATGTACATGTCACACTAAGGAAGGCTTTGTGCCGAAACGTCTGTCTGTCTGTTATCACCCGTAAAATGTAAGAAAAAGTAAAAATAAAAATAGTACGAGGCAATTCAATGCGAATCATTACCTTCTTTTGAATATGTACAATATTAACCTTTTAAAGATCTGTCTGTGATGCCCTGGACTTATTGATGTTTTTGTATTGTCAGTTCAAGCAATAATTAAAAAAATAATAATTAATAATAGAAAGCTGAAAAAACAAACAAAAAAAGTGCAATTCTTAACGACATTTTTTATTAATTCTCCATACATACTCAAAAAATGACAGCTGCTTGTTCAGATTAGTTATTAATTATTCAGATTGCTTATTTAACTATTCTTGAGTTTTTTGGAGGGACAAGTTTATTGTTCTATGTTCAATCTACTTAAATTTGTAAAAACAGTTAAACTAATCGATTTGTGTCTACACAACATAAAGGAATTAAGTTAACTTATTCATTATTTTTACACAATTTAGTGGATTAGACATAAAACATGAATTGTCAGTGAAAAAACTTAATAATTCCTATTCCTGTTCATTTTAAATAAGTATTTGAACAAACAACAAACATAAATGTTTTGAGCATAACATCTCTCGAGTAAATGTCTTGTAGACACAGTGAAACAGAAAACACGTTTTAAAAAATACACATTTAAGATAAAAAAAACATTCAGAATCTTTGTGATTCTTCACCTGCAGTTCTGAATGTGAGACAAAAAATGCATTTACAAAATGAAAAAAAGATTATTTGTGATAAAAATCTTTTGATTTTTGATTCTTTGATAAAAATAAAATAAAATCCTTGTATGCTTTTCAGCATAATGAGACTACAAAATGCAAACAGTCTAACTTGCATGTGGTCTAAAACAACAAAAACAAGTATGGATAATTCCAAATAAACAGTGGAAACTTCCTCAGTAGGACAGTGGGTTTTCCCCCCACAAGATCATACAACTTTGCATATCTAAACCCAAGACCAGGTAAGACAACTACCAACACAAACAACTCTTCTGTCATCAACACAGATCAATGACAAGCTCTGCTCACCTCTCAATAAAAAGTCTTGGCAAACATAAGATTAGACTGATCTATTCTTTTTACAACCGTTCAGTCTGCAGCATGATGTCAATGAGTGTCATTAAAAGAGAAAAAAAGGCTTGACAAGGCTTGACATTGTATTCTGCTGATGGGAAATGTCACTGGATACATCAGAAACCACAATATTTGAGTGAGGCTTAATATTCAACTCTGCGTGTGAATTCTAAAGCGATCATACAGAGCTCTCAACACTTCAACCAGCTCAAAAAACAGCACAGTGAGTAAACCAATTTCTTCATTTCTGCATGCAGAGCGTTCTTTTTATTAAGACATTTGATGAGATGTTAATAACTGACTAAACGTGTTACTAATGTATGACAGATTTGATTAATTTTTCTTCAGATTAACTTTGTTATTTCCATGTTTATATTTTTGCCTGATAAACTGATAAATCTGCCACAAAGCTGAAGAGAGGATGCTGTTTTTAATTCTGGTCATGATCTGTGGCCTGGATGGTACACAAACTTGCATTGAAAGTGGTAACTATTAAAACACTTGCTTTCTTGTAATCATTTTATTATGTTTAATTATTAATTTCACATTTGATTGATTAATTCAAGTTTGTTACGTTGAATCTGTCAAGCATTAACCCCGTAAGACATGAGATATCAAAAAAATTCGCAGAAAATTCTCATTTTCTGGAACTAAGATGTTTATTAAACCATCTAGAAAAAATGCAATACACAGTTGAAGTCAGAAACATTAGCCCCCCTTTGATTTTTTTTAACTTTTTTAAATATTTCCCAAATTATGTTTAACAGAGCAAGGAAATTTTTACAGTATGTCTGATAATATTTTTTGCTTCTCGAGAAAGTCTTTCGGCTATAATAAAAGCAGTTTTATTTTTTTAAACATTTTACGGTCAAAATTATTAGCCCCTTTAAGCTATATTTTTTCAACAATCTGCAAAACAAACCATCGTTATACAATACCTTGCCTAATTACCCTAACCTGCCTAAACTTTAAGCTGTATAGAAGTGTCTTGAATAAAATCTAGTAAAATATTATTTACTGTATTCATGGCAAAGATAACATAAATCAGTTATTAGAAATGAGTTACTTAACATTATGTTTATTAATGTGTTGAAAAAATCTTCACTCTGTTAAACAGAAATTGGAGAATATTCAAATGTATTTTTTTTTTCATATTTAATTTGTATCACATTTGATACATCAGGCATTTGTGCAAGTTTTTTTGCTCACATCAATGTTAATTTTTATTACAAAAAATAAAAAATAAAAAAAATTTGACCTGAACATTTTGACAACAAAGCACATTTCAGGGGGTTTTCTCTTTGTCCTGATTTACCTTTTGCATATCAAATCAAATACAACAGGGTTTTTTTAAGTATGAATCAGATGGATATTATATACGTAGGTCTTACAAACGCATATATCAAATATGATCCATGTGGAAATTTCCAGTGGTGTAAAGTAACAAATTACAAATACTCAGATTACTTTTCTAATCCCCATAGACAGGAAAAATAAAACTAGTGACTGCAGGTTGAAGGAAAGTAATGGAGTAAAAGTACCAATACTGCACAAAAAATTTACTCATGGGAAAGTAAAAGTAAAACTATTAATATGTGTGCACCGTTGCATGCAAGGGTTGTATGTTTATAACCACCTTAGAGGATATTGGGGGTCATGAGGTATAAGTCAATGGCATTGTTAATTTAGGGGTCATAGGTTGAAAAGTTTGAGAACTCCTGATCTAGACAAGCAAAAAAAAAAATTTGCTTGTTTTAAGAAATAATATGTCAAAATTAAGTGAGTTTTGGGCGACGCAGTGGCGCAGTAGGTAGTGCTGGCTCCTCACAGCAAGAAGTTCACTGGTTCGAGCCTCGGCTGGCTCAGTTGGCGTTTCTGTGTGGAGTTTGCATGTTCTCCCTGCATTCGCGTGGGTTTCCTCAGGGTGCTCCGGTTTCCCCCACAGTCCAAAGACATGCGGTCTTTTTGTAATTAATCTTCAGACTATAATCGTACAACCAAAATAATTCCTAAATCTAAATAAGAAAATCCTTTTTTTGCAGAGTGTATCTGACATATTTTTGGAAATATAAATAATACTAAGTAAAAAAAATAAATAAATAAAAATAAAAAACATTATGATGAACAATTATGATACTGTAAACGACACTTTAATGTACAAATCAAGAATTAAGCTGTGTCACTTTTTATTATTTTGATGCTTGACCATGTCTTTTTGTATTTGACCTGTGTATTTATGACCTGTGTATTTATGACACTGTACTGTTAAATTACATTACATCACATTACTTACATTGCATTGCACTGTGTAATTCTGTGTAATTTGTGTTGTCCAGGAAGTCTAAGTCTGCAAAATAGTTCTAAATCGATAAATACAATAGAGATGAATATCTCACTGAATTCTGGATACAACATTAATATTTCGGACAGCATATATGGAATAACATGTAATTCAACAACAAATTCATGTGATGCTTATTGCTCCAACAACATAAAATATGAAACCTTATACAACGAACAACCACATGATATATGTGTGACGGATGAAAATCAGAACATCAATACATTCTCCTTCACCATATGTAAGACTTCTTTTCTTCCATTGCCAGTTAAACAACAGAATTGTGAACAAATGTGCAATTGAGACTAATCTTTTGGTGTTAACTTGTGAAAGTTTTTCTTTCATCTATTACAGCAAACACTAGTACAAGTTGTACTGTGAATATATGCATTCTGGGCAAAATAAGGGAGCTACTAAAAATGACAGAAAATCAAACGATTACACCAGATGACCTGAAAAACATTATGAATATTAAAAAAATGTGCAAGGCTGTGATCGAAGAACTGATGGACACCTACTTTGGGTAAAATGAATGCTGCCGTATTTTAAAATGCACAATTCTTTAG
This sequence comes from Danio rerio, assembly GCF_052040795.2. Lineage (NCBI taxonomy): Eukaryota > Metazoa > Chordata > Actinopteri > Cypriniformes > Danionidae > Danio > Danio rerio. The sequence continues at coordinate 71,141,053 of NC_141027.1, forward strand.
TTAAGTGGGTGAAACCTTGTTTCTGGGGGGTTTCTACCAGTACATACAGCTGAAGTCAGAATAATTAGCCTTCCTGAATTATGAGCCCCCAGATATATTCTTTCCCCAATTTCTGTTTAACAAAGAGAAAATTGTTTCTTCTGGTTTGTTCTGTAGACTATCTAAAAATATATTGCTTATGGAGGCTAATAATATTGACCTTAAAATGGCTTTTTTTTTTATTAATATCTGCTTTCATGCAAGCCAAAATATAACAAATAAGACTTTTTCCAGAAGAAAAAAATACTATAGGAAATATTGTGAAAAATTCCTTGCTCTGTTAAACATTGTTTGGGAAATATTTGAAAAAGAAAAAACAATCAAAGAAGGGCTAATGATTTTGACTTCAACTGTACTTAATACAGAGAGTAAATACAATGTACTTACTGTGTTCATAATGCATCGCAGAACATTTCTGGTGCTCTTGAGGTGGGATACTTGTAGGGTTAGGGACAGATTTGGTGTTATGGGTAGGTTAAAGGGTGGGTTAAGGTGTAACAGTATGGAGGTAATATTAAGCCAAAACAATCTAAATTTGAATTGTGTTTATTTGAATTTTTGACAATTGTAATTTATTTAATCTGAATATTTACATGCTATTAAAATTTTTTTAAATTCAAATTTCATAACTTGAATATTGAACATCTGAAATTTAAGAAAACTGAATTTTTAAAGACTGAATTATGTTTTTAAAATAATGTTTGTTTTATGTGCCAGGGCGCAAACGCTTTCAGGGCGTGTCAGAATCCACTTTTGCTAATATAAGGACGTAAAAATCCACTTTGCGCCGTAGTGCATGGTCTAAAAGGGTTGAGCTTATTTTCTTAATGAGTTATAGGTGTGTTTTGAGAACAAACCAATTAGAGTCTCATCTCCCATTCCCTTTAAGGGCCAGCTGCGTCAAGCCATAAGCGCATTTGCTATTTACATGGTGAACTTTGTAAGTGGAATAACTGTGCATTCCACTAGCAAGAAAACAGTTAAACACAGCATCTGCAGCGCGAGAATGGGAGATAAGACATCTCATAATCTACTTTCACTTTCACTCTCGTGGATGGGGAAACCTTGTACGCACAGACATCAATTAGCCAAACTAATTCAAAACTATTTCTAAATTCAGTTCTAATTTCCCGCAAACTAATAAATTAACAATAATAACGAAGTGTGTTCAAAAACCTGAGTTATATACTAAAACACATGCTGTGCCCCATATGGTCTGAAAACTGACAGGTGGACAAATCTAAGCTTGTTTTTATAAAACAAATATAAATATGGATATAATAAATAATACTAACAATAATAATAACATTATACAAAAGCATTGTCATGAATAAACAGAAAAAGCCTCCCGAGATGAAGAAGGCATGAAGGCAGTGTTTTTAAATTTAAGTAGGCTAGAAAATAACATGCTTTGTAATATTTTAATCCTTTATATTTATATCCTATATTTATCCTTATTATATCCTTGATATATCCTCAATATTTTAATTCTTTTTCATATGTAAAGATATTTGCGCATTGCTCTACATTTTGTGTGTATTAAGCAGTGATTTTAAGCACAACTAACGCGCTCTGCGCCGGACAATAGACAGGCTTTGTTTTGGTCTATTGAAAAATCTATTATACAGTAGTTTCTCAAAATAGCAACGTGCCAGCAGTGCGCCTCAGAACGCCTTCCTTTGTAGACCAGAACGCATATAAGTGCACATATGAGCCAAATGTATTTGCTATTTAAACAGTGTGCTGCAAAACGTCAAAACAGCTCTTGCGCCAAGCTGAAACTAGCAAACAACTATTGCTTCGCGCCTTATGTCACATTGCGCCGGGTGTATGATAGGGCCTTTAAAGTTAAAATTTATTAATTCATTTATTTTCAAATAAATTCCCTCACAATTCGTAACCTCTAATTCTTCCATAACCATAAATCAAGCAGAGGCAAGTGATTCTTAGTTTGACTTTTCGGTGATTGTCTACTCTTCCCTGTTGATCACTCCTGACCTACTTTCTGCTGAATCTGAATTTCACAATCTAAATTTCTGGTTTTGAATTTTTGAATGAATGTGATATTCTGAATTTTTTCATCTTGAAAACTTGAAACTGTATTTTTACAAACTGGTTATCTGCAGTCTTTTAATTCAGACCACAAAAAAATCTGAAGTCTGTCTGAAAGTACGTCTATAAAAAAATTCAGCCTTCAAAAACTCAGTTGTCTTAAATTTCAGATGATCAATATTGAAGTTATGAAATTCAAATTAAGAAATTCAAATTAAGAAACTCAAATTCAAAACAATTTTAAAGGCATATAAAAATATATAATTTATTAAATTGCAATTGTCAATAATTCAAATTAACACAATACTGATTAAGATTGTTAAGATATTCTTCCTTATATTATTTCAGTTTACATATATAAAAAAGCTCATGTAGTTAGGCCATATAAGGTAAACAAAGTGTTGCAAATAAAAAAGTAAATGTATATTCAGTCAATCAAACAGTTGTTAGTAGTCAAAGACTTACACTACTGGTCAAAAGTTTGGGGTCAGTGGGATTTTTAAATGTTTTAAAATAAGCTTCTCCCTCTCATTTATCTATCATTTATCTATCAAAAATACAGTACAAATTGTACAATCGTAAAGTGTTAATGCACTATAAAATAACTGTTCACAAGTAGATTATAATTTCGATTAATCATTTATTTCATTGATTTAAAGATGAATTTTCAGCATTATTACTCATTATTACTCCAGTCTTTAGAGTCACATGATCCTTCAGAAATCAAAATTAGTTTTAATTATTATTATTATTTTTATTATTATTATTATTATTATTGTTATTAAAACTACATACAATAAAAAAGCAGATAATTAAAAACAATTTATAAAAAAAATAAAAACAATTTATAAAAAAATATTTAACAATTAAGAAAAATTGCCTAGATAAACAAAATTATTTTCTTTAAAAAAAAAATAAAAAAAAAAACTGACCCCAAACTTTTGACCGGTAGTGTACATTGTCGATTAATTAATTGTCTCTTTTAATTTCATGATTTTCTTAAAAATGACATGCTTAAGATTATTAATGGTTGGTGGTTATTTAAAAAGTCATTTTTTTTATTAAAAATGTATTTAGACCTATTTTGTTATCATCGTGTGGGTGTAGCTACAGGACACCACCCAACCGTCACCCACCCTCCATACCATCCCCCCTTTAGTTTTTTTTTTTTTACAATTCGCCCACTGCAGTTATTTAATAATCAATCATAAACACACTGTAAAAAAACTTTATGTACATTGTAACAATGTTTGATTTAGTTTAAGTACATCTTAGTTAAGGCCTCTTATTATATGTGGGTCCCAAATTGTTGAAAATTTATATCGCTTCAGGTTTGGTTTTTGTGCTGCTTTGCTGTGTAAAGATGCCTTTATTATGGTTGGGGGATATTTAAAAAATATATATATATTTTCTTAAATTAAAAATGTATTTAGGCCTATTTTGTTATCATTGTGTGTGTGTAGCTACAGGACAAGCACCCACTCCCCGTACCATCCCTCTTTTTTTGTACCATCCCTCAAATTTTTTTTTACAATTCAACCACTGCAGGTATTTAATAATCAGTCATAAGTGCAATGTAAAAACATGTATTTACACTACAAGTACATTGTAACTAATGATTCATTTCAGTGTAAGTACATATTAGTTAAGGCCACTTAATATAAAGTAGGACCTAAATTTTTGAAAACTCATGACGCTTCAGGTTTGGTTTCTGTTCTACTTTGCTGTGTAAAGATACCTGATTTTCCACCTTTCTGCAGTGTTGAGAAGAAAGCCATAGATGACATAATAACTACGACAAATTCTACTCTACCCACAACTTATGTTACTGAGGATTTTTCTATGACTGTGGTTACG